>NC_051181.1:138922814-139085314 GCF_013339695.2 Rhipicephalus sanguineus | reverse complement strand
AGATTTAGGCGCACGTTAAAGAACTCCAGGTGGTCGAAATTTCCGGCGCCCTCCACTAAGGCGTCTCTCGTAATCATATCGTGGTGTTGGGACGTAAGACCCCAGATATTATTATTATCAATGTTGGTTACCCGATTTTATGCTGGCAACATTGTACTCATTCAGTCTGTATACAATGCTTACACTACTAAATCTTATTCTGAAACTAGCATAAACTGTGGTTCAAGTCAAATATTATATTCTCTTTATGGCGTAGTTGTGTTTGTGTACGACCACATTAGGTGGAGAGAGAGAGAGAGAGAGAAAAAACTTTTATTTTCGAAACCCAAGTCCGGGTCTGGGCTCTAGGGTGAGGCTGTACTGACCTCCCCTAAGATGGTTAGTATGTGGTTAAGGAGAGTTGCCCACGATGAGGTGGTTTCGCCCAGATTCGCAACCCAGGCCTCTCATGTAAGTATGTTAGAGCAGAGTGAATGGCGTTGTGGCGTGTTGGCTCTGGGGCAGTGCCAGTATGTGTGGGATAGAGTCGGTATGGAACCGCACACTTGGCAATGAGGTGTATTCGGGGCTTGTTGTATTTTACATTGGGTGGAGTGTGGCATGGACGTTGGCTGCTTCGCGTGTCCGCACGCGTGATGCCTCTCTATACATGCATCCACCTTTCTACCGGTTTATCCTCTCTTCTGTATTATAGGCGATTTGGAAACCTGACACATATGCGACATGGTTGATTTTAATCTTGTCAGGTTTGAGCAAACCTGTCTGATTAGCCAATAACTATTTTTTCTCACTCGAAGGGGCACGCAAAACACCAGCCGCAAGCATAATAATAACCGTGCCTTAATGTTGCATTTCGTGTGGAAGTGGGGTTTATGCTCAAGCGCAATTCCGGCAGCACAATAGTAATAATGTGTGCCTCCAAAAAAATCAAGAAATGAATACATCTCACACTCATTCTATTTATCGAAAAAAAGATTTCTTGCTAGCGCCTGTTGCACTTTAAAACTCTAACTTACTGAGAATCTAACTTGCTGGCACTCTAACGAACACCGCATGAAACAACAGTCTAAGGTGTATTGCGCAGTAAACACCGCAGTCTGTCGCATAACTACTTCGCATAACATTGGTTTATCGATAGATTGGTCGTTTCGTCCTTCGTTATAGCCAAACTAACGCGAAAAACATTGAAATTGCTTAAGATCTTTTAGGTTTTGTTCAAGATTAATGAGCATTCACAGTGACGCAATTCGAAATCCGGCTAGTTTTCATAGTTTGACACCACGGCGTTTAAATAGCTTCCAGGAATAGTCGATAGAGAAAATTTTCAAGCTGCGGTGGCCAAGCATAGTGATGTGTAATAACTTACACATGCATGTGTAAATACACGGGCATTTGTGTAATCGTCGGGGTTCCGTTTGAATGTTCTTGCAACGTTACTTTTACATTCAACAAGGTTGCAAGTTGGAACAATTCATTCATAATGATACTAAGAGCTAACACGAGGCATAGGACAGGAAAGTTGGAAGAACGCGCTGCGTCTTTGTTCTCTCGGCTGTCCTGTGTCTCGGGTTAGCGCTTAGTACCGTTATGTCTTACATTCACCGTTCAAAGTTTGCTAGCAAGTCATTTTCTTTTCTTTCTAAATGCTCACGAAGGCAGCAAGTTAGCGCGCTTGTCTACAACCATAGCGCATTTTGCACACATTTCGCGCAGTATTTTCCTGCGAATGACCAATATACAAAGTCGCATAGCCGCTCGAAGCCACGAAGGCCGAGATTTAGGCAAATCCACGCCGTTTACCACGCAGGCTCAAAACGACGCGCTCTCGCAACTCTCGCAGAAACATGTACAACGTCAGAGCCATAACCTCTCGTAAATTTCTTTGTGTAGGAAAGCTCCACGCACCATTTTTAGAGGGTCGTTTGGCAGCGCCCCCTGTACACCGCTCGCTCGCGAGGTGGAACGTGAGACGTAGCCTCGCAGGCAGCAGTGGACATCCCGTCTGTCGTAGCGTGACTAAAAGCCCGGGTCGATCCTTCACTCCATTTAGCGGGGGGAGCGCTGTAATGTAGAGCGTCACCCGGGCAATCGACCGTTGCTCTGCGCCGTTCACGTCTACTATATAACTATATGGCCCGAACGTGCAGACGTTGCGCCGTGCCACTGCAACCAACTAGTGGCCTTTCACCATTTCCGAAATAGAAGCAGGGAGACCCAGTCGCGACGCGGAGTCCCTTTGCCGTACTTCGAGTCGATCGGCGTTTGGACACATCCAGTTCGCTTTCTGCTCACCGTGGCGCGTGCTCATGGGCTGCGCGTGGACGGTGGAGCGCACCAGGCGCGCTGTTATCTGTTGCTTTGTAAGTTTTACAAGACTTTTGAGTTTAGCTGCATTTTAGATAGATAGATAGATAGATAGATAGATAGATAGATAGATAGATAGATAGATAGATAGATAGATAGATAGATAGATAGATAGATAGATAGATAGATAGATAGATAGATAGATAGATAGATAGATAGATAGATAGATAGATAGATAGATAGATAGATTGATAGATAGATAGATAGATAGATAGATAGATAGATAGATAGATAGATAGATAGATAGATAGATAGATAGATAGATAGATAGATAGATAGATAGATAGATAGATAGATAGATAGATAGATAGATAGATAGATAGATAGATAGATAGATAGATAGATAGATAGATAGATAGATAGATGTGGCAGGCTTGCGTGATAACTTTCCAAAAACCAAACTACTCAATTATAATCCCATAAGCTATCTTTAAGTCCGGATATATGGAGTGCCCCATGCAAGTATGCAGTAAGAATGCCTAAAGTACAATAACAAACAATGTAGCCCCCTTTTGAACTCAGTATTTCAAAGAAGCAACGTGTAACTTTACCAGTCCGGCCAATAAGGTCATTCACACGAGTATTCCATTACAGGAATACTCGTGGAATTATATACTGGCCACGCTCGAACTCACCTTATGCTACGGGAAACGCACCGAGTCACGACTTACAAAAATGGGTTATGGCCAAAAGAAACAAAGAAAAAAAATGTTTTGAAAAAGGCACAAGAAAACACCATCGGTCTTGAAACAACAACGTGGTCGAGTACAGGTCAAGCATTTCCTCTGCAAAGCGTCCTTGGCAGACGGAACAATACCGTGCTGATAAAAAGGTGTCGCGTACGCTCTTCAGGAAACAGCACCAGAAAAAAAGAACCTGGTAGCGTGGGTAAACAACGTTCGCGACCAAGAAGACCCTAAGCAAATAGAAACAGAGGGAAATAGAAGCGTACGGACAGTCGCACTACACGATAACGCAAGGGTAATACGCTTGCGGTACGTCCAACCGAGTGGAAGGCTTGGCTTCAGGTCACCACTTGTCAGGAATCGGTAGCACTCAGTAGAATTCCGAGTGACAGTGCGATCAGCCAGAAGAGCGCTAGCGCCAGTACTTGACAGCCGTGTCGGACGGCTGCTGTTCCGGACGCTTCGCGGAGATGTTAATCGGCCTTTCTCGAAGAGTCTATTTAGAGGAAATGCTACGGTAGCCTCGACGACTTTCAGCCCGCGCCGACACCTACCGGAGCGCACGCAAGTTCAGGATACTTTAGACGACATAATCGGTTGTAGAAGAACGCGCACTTGGTTGAGTTGGTGTTCGTAGAAGTTGTGAAGGAACAGCGCGGATGTAAAACGAAGGCAAGAGGAGGAGGAAACAGACAAGACGAGCACCGACTATCACGATGTAACGACATATAAGCAAAGAACCTTCTAGGAACTGCTCATGCGCATGCATGAACACGTGTCCAGAACAAGATGAAACGGATACATGGGATTTTTTTTCAGCCTATGAGCTGTCAAGATATGTTATCTCTTTTTCATGGAGGAATACAGAGCCTTGGCTGATGCAATGTTCTCCCAACTTGTTAATATTCCAAGCCTCGATTACTTACCGGTAAAACAGATTTTGCTCTTATAAAGAATGCTTGTGTCATTGACAAGGGGAACACATGCGCAATGGCGACAGTGCATGGACAGATGTGTAGTAGGGGTTCGTTTTAAAAGAGTTAAAGTGCTCTCTGTTTTATCTTTTATCTTTTTCATGCTTTACGAAACGTTTACTGAATTCAAGTTGTGATTCTTTCCGCCGCCTGTGGAAAAGAGCACAGATTTTTTTTCTAGTTTATTCGGTGATGAAATTTCCAAGTGTACCCCATATCTAGAGGCTACCTCTTTTAATTTATGGGTGGTCCGTTGGATATACGGAAAAAATGGACATACCTGAACTATCCCTCGGCTTGTTTGCTTTGTTTCTGCGATTTCTCGGTCTGATTGATTTCACATCGCATGCAGATAGATTCTGCTTCATGTGTCAGCCAGTCTTCGATCACACTGCATAAAAAAGGACCAGAATTTTTGAAGTGCTTGTTTCACCCGTTCTCTTGTTTATCCGGCACGCACCACGTGACCTAAATGTATATTCTCATTGTAATAATAATATCTGGGGTTTAACGTCCCAAAACCACGATATGATTATGAGAGACGCCGTAGTGGAGGGCTCCGGAAATTTTGACCACCTGGGGTTCTTTAACATGCACCTAAATCTAAGTACACGGGCCTCAAACATTTTCGCCTTCATCGAAAATGCAGCCGCCGCGGCCGGGATTTGATCCCGCGACCTTCGGGTCAGCAGTCGAGCGCCATAACCACAAGACCACAGTGGCGGGGCTATTCTGATTGTGCTCGCAATGAACTTTCAGTTGTGAGTCAGCGCTCGTGTCGTACAATTCTCCGTCCCTCGTCTGTGCCTCGCTACACGTTCAACTACATACGATAACGTACCAATTCGCCCAACTTGCCGTGTTAATCCAGTACTTTAGACGAGGAGTGAGTGAGTGAGTGAGTGAGTGAGTGAGTGAGTGAGTGAGTGAGTGAGTGAGTGAGTGAGTGAGTGAGTGAGTGAGTGAGTGAGTGAGTGAGTGAGTGAGTGAGTGAGTGAGTGAGTGAGTGAGTGAGTGAGTGAGTGAGTGAGTGAGTGAGTGAGTGAGTGAGTGAGTGATAATAATTCTGCCACTGTTTCGAGTATTTGAGCACTTCCCAGTGTTTTGACGCATGCGATAACGCGATCGAAATGGAAAGAAGAAGGTGAAGAGTGGTGGGGAGCGAGTGATTTAATGGGTGAGCGCTCTTGTCACTGCTCCGGTACATGAACATGCCAGTGTTTCGGTAATGCACTTCGAAATATGTAAGCCAGAGGTCTCGCTCAGTGAGTGAGTCGCTCAGATAGCGAGTGACACAATGAAATACCGCTCAGACACATTGTGTCCGGTCCCCGAAAGAGACCGCGCGTTCACCTTCGCGCATCGGCGCAGGAGGGCGTAGTAGTACACACCACAAAGCCACGGTTGACGGGTCACACCGTGTCTCATTCTGCGCAGCGCCGCGTACACAAGCCGCCCAGCAACCGCGGGTGGCACTGCCGACTGCAATGACACGCGGCTCGCAAAGGACTCTAGTCACGTGTACGGTGCGACACCGAGCCGGGACAGCCGCAACGCAGCAACACACGGTGCACACCTGTGTTCGAGCCGCACGTGTTCGACCGCGGCGTTGGTGATATGTAGCAGTAGAAGCATAACAAGCGGCGGCACGTTTGGGCTGTGCGCGCCTCGTCGTCATCATTCCGAGGTCGATCGCGAGCGTGAGGGGACGGCGCTAAAGCAGGGCTTTGCACTTCGTAAGCAGGCAGAGAATTAGTTTTGCCCCACATGGCGCACCGCGCCATTGTTGACCACATCGCTGGCTGCCTGGGCGGGGCGCCATCGCGTAGGCACGTTTCTGTGTGTACGGTGATTTTCGGCGTTCTCTTTAAGCGTTCGCTGAAATAGAGTTCGAGAGGCCTACGTGCGCAGTCATGTATTGTCTTTACTGAGCTCACAATAAGCACGCTCGCGAAAGGCTGACCACTAAAATTGAGGACAGGAGAGCATGAAGGCGGGAAGGGGGGGGGGGGTAGTGGTTAGGGTGCGAATGAGTTGGAAATCAATATTGTCTCAGCGTTGACTCATCTATGCAGCAGCCTACTGATTTCCTGTTTGTCAGATTTTCGTATCGATGTGCCTCCCTTCTTTCTTTTTTTTTTTTTTCACTGCCGCCATTCTTTATTGGACAAGGGCAGGTTTGTGTAAACACGAAATCCGTTCAAGTGCTAGTGCCATCCAAGCCAGTCCCGCGGCTACCCATGGTTGAATGATTCTACTGTCACTAATCTGATTTATACACCCCGTTCGGCCTTCCAGGAAAGCCTCGGGGGACTCGCGAATGGGCACTGATTTGTACGAACTGTCGAATGAAAGGCATTATTTACTTTTTTCTTTCTTTTTTTTTTTACTTTTAACACGTTGTTTTAATGTTAGGTAATGTATTCGTTGGTGTAATGTCACAGGAATACAACGTACGCGGTCTAGAAGACTCAGAATCACGCTTGTGGCCATGACGGGCGTCACACTGCCGGGTCGAATGAATTTCTCGCGCTTCTGACTTTACTTACTCAGAGGTCATAAGCTTGGTGCACGTGGCTCCTCGTACTTCAATCTGTTTGCTGTCCTTGAAAAAAATTGGGGCATCTAGGCATGAGTGGCGCGAAGACTGAGGAAGCAGCGGATCTGGTGGCGTTGCCATCCTCCACACCACCACTTCCCTCTCTCACTTCTTACTATACTATACTATACTATACTATACTATACTATACTATACTATACTATACTATACTATACTATACTATACTATACTATACTATACTATACTATACTATACTATACTATACTATACTATATGCAAGACTACGCCATGCTTTGCCCTCTCGCCTCCTCCTGCTCAACCTCACTTCCTTTTCCCACCCGTAACCATACTGTAATAAACATGGCTATGATTGCTCTTTCTTTTTCTATCTTTCTTGTGTCTGTTTCTTTCTATCTCTTTCTCTGTCATATTTCTTCATCTGTCTTTCTATCTTTTTCGCTCGTTCTTCTCTTCATTAGAGAAAACTTGAAAAGCGCGAATGACGAAGACGAGACACATACAACACGACACCAGGGTGTTTCGTCTTCGTCGTTCGCGCTTTTCTTCTCTTGTTCTTCTCTTCCTTTCTTTATATTTCGCTCTTTCTCTCTCTTTCTATATCTTTCTTTATCTCTCTCTCTGTACTCGTTCTCTCACCTTCTATCTTCTTCTCTCTTTCCCCCCTTTTTTTGCATCATCATCATCATCATCCCCCCTTTTTTCTCTCTATTGCTCTCTTTTTTTTTTAACACGAAAGTGTTTTATGCCGGTGTCCACCAAGATTTTCATGACGTATTTCCGTCACGGAAATACGTCAGCAAAATAAATGCCATCAAATGGCAAAGAAAAAAAACTGATGACAAAGTTCCGCTGACAGGAGGCGAACTCATGACCTCTCGGTCCGCGACAATGGCTGGCGGGCGTTTAGCCCACTGAGCTACCGCCAAACACATAAGGAGGGTACATGAACGCGCCTTTTATCTTTAACATTTTCCTCTCACAGTGCTCTTGTATGGATGGATGGATGGATGGATGGATGGATGGATGGTTGGATGGATGGATGGATGGATGCTATGAGCGTCCCCTTTATAACGGGGTGGTGACATGTGTGCCACCAGGCTCGAAAAAAAAGAAAAAAAAACTCGCCGTTGCTGCGACCGTCCCAATCGGCGCATTTCCAATAGAAGTGTAATTTCGTTTAACACACCGCGGGGTGGTGGCTTTAGCTCTCCGACGCTCGCCTGGCTGTCGCACCGCGTTCCCCTCTCGCCCTGTGAGAATTAACTGCCAGGCTAGAGGGAAGACACGACGCGCGTAGCGTTTCTCTTCGCGTTTGACGACGCTTTGGAGGAGTGCATATCGAGTATCAGTGTTTATTGTGTGCTTGTTGATGCCATATTTGCGCGGAATTCACCCATATGCGGTGTCCACGTATATGTTAAGAACTTCAGCTACCGCAAGGGTTAAATCATGATGATGGGTGCTAGTCGTCGGTACGGAGATGTGCCACTAGGCATCAGCGTGAGTGCGCCCACATCAGGCGGTGCTACATCTGCCAAACAACAATAGACATTATACAAGCTACCACAAGGGTTTGTTTAATCTTTCAGCATGGACGTTAGTCGTCGGGTTGGAGATGTACCACCAATCATCAAAGTGGGTGCATACACGTTAAACGGTGCCATTAGCTGCCAGACATCAATATACATTGTGCAAACTCTCTTATATCAATGTACAGTAAACATTCAGTTACTTTTGTAAGGGCACGCTTTACTTTCGTGTTAATCCGATTCCTATGACGGAGGGATCAGCCATGTTTTTTTATTCAATTGACTATGTGAAAGTTTTCTGAAGCCGCTTCGTACAGCAGGTGCTTACCGATTTTAGCATGCTAGCTTTCAAGGCCGCATGTGCAAACGCTACACGTGTCGAGCAGAAGCTCAACGGAGTAATGTGACACGCCTGAATAAGACTGTTTTCTTCTATACGAAAACTGCTCATATATATAGACACTGCGTGCGTAGGCGGCTGTGGAGTCGCGCTGCCTTCGCGTTATAAGAGTTTTCCAGGAATGGTGGCATCCGCTAGCTCGCTTTTCTTTTTTCCAGGCCCATCATCTCCACGTGGCCGTATCGCGTGGCTCTTGCAGCATTCGCAGAAATTGGAGCCCACCATCGAAAATACTTTGTGTTAGGGACGGCGCGCACACATGGCGTGCGGAGCAGAGTGGCAAGACTTCCGCCTTTTGCAGCTCGGAAGCTTAAAAAGCCGGACGGCAACCAAATGTAACGAGATACAAGGGTCTACATATTATAAATTTAAGTGGCGTGTCTGACCTAGTGAATGACCAGGTATATTCCTTGTGAGAAGTACTTCTTCAGGGGCTAGCTGGTGAAGCATCTTGAAAGGAAAGCTACAATTTTAGACACCGCGCGCTCGTACTGTTGTCTTACTTCCGTGATGTCTAAAATTGCGCCTTTCCTTTCAAGATATTCCTTGTCGTTATTGTTCTGTAGTGTTGTTCGTTGTTTAGCTTGATTTCTCGATGACGTTGAATTGTGCGCCCTATTGGTTCGGATAAACAGTTTTGTGAACATTGGTGTAAAAAGACGGGCTCATGGCCTAGTTAGTAATTTAAATATTTTGTTGTAAAAACAAGGAAAAGTAAGTTGCCTAAGAGCCGGCTATGCCAAAATCAGGCGATTGGCACGAAATAAACAAGTAAATGGCGTCATACAAACCGTGTGGTGCAGTAAGCCACGATAGAAACAGTTGCTATTCCCTATCTGTTTCGCTTACGGAGTCTGGTTCGGTGCTTCAACCGAGGTTGCAATATCTGCACTTCATTTAAGAGTATATCACGTGAGGTTGCAGGAGAAGCCATTGGTCATGTCAGGCGACTCAAAAGATTGAGCCCATGATTGCGCAAGAAGAGGTATATTCTATATTGCTAGCTACAGTTGCATAAAAGTAAACATTTAAGAGAGTGGCCACGGTTACACGATGGAAAATTAAACAGCGAGAAATCAAATGCAGACTACAGGAACATGTAAGAGGAGATCGATGGCCCAGTGTTTGTATTTGGGACTAACTATATAGTAGCATGCCCGCAGTCGAGGAACGCTGCAGTCTCACGCATGCGCATGTTTCGGCAGGCAAACCTAAGCGCGCTGTATTTGTCTGATCATCTACACGGTGGGACGCGCGCGCCTTGTATTGTCGGCACCGCATCCGGTATCTCGCTATGGTTTCGTTTTTCCGTTGTCTCGCGACAGTTTGCGACCTTTCTACTACGCATTCACCATTTGCGTCCACGGCGTTTGCTACAATAATGAAAATTCCTTCAGCAGACGTGGAACACAGACAAGATACATGCAACCCTTGAAGCTACGTAAGTGCGCCTACGTGTTTCTCTCGTTTTTTTTTTATACGACATTACTGAAAGATGAAGCACTTACACTGATTTTTTTTACTTGTAGTTTTTCAGAAAAGTAAACCTAAACCAGATAGAACCTCCTGCTTTCTGCTAGTGTTTCGGTATATGCATGACTTTAAGATCAACAACGACGACGACAAGCTTTGCTTACAATAAAACTAGGTCGCTTTTCTCTTACCTCCTATCATTTGTCCTGCTTTATTATGTCTTTGCGTGGTTGTGTTCTGTTGCTTGGTGCCGCGATCTTTCATCGGTGACTGGTCATTCAATTCCCGAAGCTTTCATCAATTCCCACGCGTTGCCTCGTGCCGTTCGGCGACGCAGACGTTTTCATTTAAGGCTGTCCTTCCGGGGTGTAACCCCATCCCATCCTCTACAGCGCGCGTCACCACCACCGAGCACCCGAGGAAGTGAACGTTTATTTATTCATCTGTTACAGCACACCGCGAGCGCCAATTGGGGACATTACGCGTAGGGGCGGGCCCGAAGCGCCGGCGACCTGAGTGGGTGCTATTTGAGGGAGAGGGTGGTTTTTAGACTAGAAGAATGGAGCTCCTTCGATCGTCTGACCTCGGAGAAGAATGGTTGGCGACTGAACCCCAAACTTTGGGGCGTGGGGAGTACGCTCTAACCTTGGGTTGGATTCGCGCGAGTACCTACACACGGAAGAGGTTGGAATGCTTACACCGACCGGGCGGACCATTCGGGTTGTCTCAACCTTGCCCCTTTAGACAAGATGGATGCCTGCACTAGCTGTCTAGCCACGATTAGAGTTAGGTGCCAAAAGGCAGAAAGACGATTCCGGAAGCAGCGCCGAATAGAAAGTAAGGGAAAACATAAAAGGTAAGAGGCATCGGGGTTAATCGGAAGCATGTCCGCTTGGCTACCCTACGCTAGGGGAATGGGAAAGGGGAATATAAAGATGAGAGAGTGAGAGGGAAGGACACGAGGTACAATCGGCTAAGCGGTGTTTTCGCACTCATCGCTTACCCCTGCCGATCAATTGTATGTTGCCTCAGGGCGCGTAACCTTATTTGTATGTTTTCACGTTTTGTTGCGCCGTTAGAGGAACATGGCAATCGCAATGACCGCGCTGATAATTGCCACTTTGCTTTCTGAACAGCAATAGCACCTTCGGTTACCTCAAGTGCAGGTGACGTGGGCATAGGGTTTTCAGTTAAAAGCGATGTTCACTTATCCACTCGGATTACCCTGACCTGACTTCCTCGTCCATTGGGGTCACATGGTTGTGACTGGCAAATACTTGACTCCCCGGCTCCTCTTCGGCTCGTCATATTTTTGCAACCTTATGTACTTGACCAACAGTTTTTTTTTCTTTATTTCGAAAGCTTGTCCTTTGGAATTGTACAAAATAAAGTCTAAAATGCGGGAACAAATTTGATTCGCGCAGAAAGTTTAGAAGCGAACGATGAAATGTTATCTCGCCAAAGTGAATTCATTCACTAGCTTTCACTCAACCATTAAAAAAAGACCCTCGAAATGTAAACGGCGTATAAATGAGGCCACCGGGCTTAGCAGTTTCGTTACGTATATGATAGGAAGTGTAGATGGGTACGCTAACCCCAAAAAACGTAATAAATTTCCGACGCTCTGGTCATAGATCCAGCAAGAAGCTACCACGAATGCGCGACTTTCTAAACTCGGCATCTGGACCGCTGGTCTATGATTAAGTAAATAAAAAAATGGCAGCACAATATATCATATATTGCCTCGAGAGATCGCAATTTGGACTACCACACAGCTTTTTTTAGCCGTGAAGCTTGTTGAATCCTACGGGCGTTACGGTGCATGACCGTGATGATGCCTAAATGCATACTTTCATAAAGATGAGTAGCTCGGTGTTTGCAGCGACTGAAATGCATTTTTTAGCATGTTGGTGACCGGTGGGAGTATATAGCGATGTGCACATCGTTACGCTTGCCCGGTAAGGCACGGGTGAGCCATCCTTTAGGTGTGAAGCGAGCGACTGGCTGGCAGAGTACTTGGTCGTTTCCTGTGCGTTCGAATAGGCAGTCGTTGCTGGGGGAAGCAAAAGTGCAAACCAAGGCGGGGCGGGAGAAAATTCACGCGATGGTCGACCGCAGTCTCTCCACGCGTGCGGTGATACGAAAGGGAAACATACGAATAATTTTTTAAAGGATAAAAGCTGGAAAAAGACACGTAGGGTGCATAATATTTAATAAAGTTGCCGTGCGGGCGGGCGGGCGGGCGGGCGAGCGAGCGAGCGAGCGGCCGGCGGCGGAGCCCGGCGCTTTCTGCGTTTCAAATAATTGCCCATCTCCGGAGATTTATCGAACAGAGCTCGCGCTGACTACTGCCAGCCAAGGTACTCCATGCTTCACGAAAAAACTGACGCACGCACGCACGCACGCACGCAGTGGCACCGCTGCAAAAAAAAGAAAAAAAAGGATAGAAAAACGTGGTCCAAGGGGAAGAGGGAATGAGCGAGTGGCCCGCGCAAAGAACTCGTATGCCAGCGGTGCCGTCTTATTGGACGGTGCCCAGACCTCGTTTCCATGACGACTAGCCGTGACGTCACCTCCAGTCGCCTCATTTTTTTCGTTCTCCTCCTCTCGTTCGCTCGGGGCTTTGGCTGCGGCTCTTGCCAAGCGACACAGGGAAATCTATTCCTCGTCGTTGAATCCCTTCCTTCCTTTAGAGAGATTGGCGGTTATTCTTTCTTTCTTTTTTTTTCTTAAAGCTGCCTTTTTTGTTTTGTCTGGGCCTTGTTTGATGTGAGTCTTCCTCGTGAGCAATAGCTCTCCAGTTCGCGGTGCACCACTCTTTATGAGGACGTTGTACCCGGTCTCATTCTGTCGAGTTGGTCATTTGTAAGTTGGGGATTTAGACGCCTGCACGCAGATATGACAGCATGCATACAGTTCGTTGGTCCGTGTTCCATAGTTTTCGGGAGTGCACGCTGGCTCTTCAAACAAAATTATTTACCTGTTTTCTTAGTTTGCAGCTTTAAAGGGACCGACAACTGATTTTTCTCGACCCATTCTTTTTACGGCGCGACAGAAAGCTCACCCTTCGCAGTGTTTGTAGCTGCAGTAGTTAATCCAAAAAGCACGTAGTTATTTTACAAGCAGTATTTTTCGATCTGAAAGGCTCTAGACACGGACGCACCTTTCCTCCAGCAACGCTGAGAATTGATAGCGATGCCGCCAGCCCTTCTCACGAAAGCTATCGTTGTTCTGCTTTCGCTGGAGTTCCTGTAACTATATGCTTAACCACCTTTATTTATAGCTTTTCAACTATTTTTGAAAATAACAAGCTGTTACAATGAGATGATGTGTCATTATACACCTTCCCTTTATCTGTACCGCGTTGTGCGTGCATGCGTCCAAGGTTGCCTGAGCCTGTGTCATGGGTGGCTTGTCCCGGCGTCGTTACTCTCTCGATGCACGAGCCAAGCCAAGCCATCGAAAACATCACTACGCGTATGCGATGCCGAGCCGAGTAGCAGCACGCGTCATTTTTGAGACGAAGTGTAGCTAGCAAAACTATGTCGCTCCAAAATCTTAGCGACCTGGAAACTGCGTGCGCGGTTGCATGAGCACGCTGAAAAGTTGCTCAAGACGCGCTGACGAGCATGGGATCATTACGTCACGCGAAGGCAGCGCCACTTTAATGCATACTACTAACGCAGGCCTATATGTACGTACATTTTTATGGAGTGATACCTTTTAATATAAAGAAACTAACAATATTTCAATACTCACAAAAAAATCGTCGACCGCGTACAGCAATCAACGGTCACGTGGCCGGGTTCATCGGATAGTTCATGTTTTCGCCGCCAGAGGCGCCGCGGGTCATTTTTCGCGACTTTCAATTAAGAAATAAAAATATAAATTCATCTCTCACGAAAAAAACAGGGTTGGTTTGAGTCAATGCGACGGACAATCTTTCCATCAGTGGAGTCATCTCTTTTCATGTTCTGGGCAGTTGTCGGTCCCTTTAAAGCTCGCCAGTAAACTATCATCGAAGTGGTCCCATACGATCTGTTCGTGAGTTAACTTTTTTCAATAACGAATAATTTGTCCGAAACGCTAGTTGTCTATGGCTATCGTAAAGAGCTGTGAGCAGCAGGCGAACGTAATTGCTGCTTTCATGCATGCAGCTTCTTGCGGAGCTTGCTTAGAAGATCTGGAGTCCTCACTGTCTGACCTTTGTAGCGCTTGAAATCGTACTTACGTGAGAAGTGCTACTACGCGCTTAATCAACTCCCGATAGGTACCACTCTGGTTCACAAGACACATTGAGCGCAGAGAAAAAAAAAGAGCAGTGTCGAGTATCGTGTGTACCTAGAAACTACCCGTTTTTTAATGTAATAAACTTAAAGCTTGTCCCGTAGAAGTCACAAAGACTCAACTGAGCTTCTTTTATGAATTCGAAAGCCTCAGATGCCTCATCAAACGCGAAAAGTAACCGTCGGAGCCGGCGTCAATACAAACGGTGCAAAAAGTCACGTTATCAGGGATTACGGTTTGATGTTGTCACAGATCACCAACATTTTATGACGTCACTATGTAGGCATGATGGCATATCTATCACGTCACATCACATGACGTCACATGATGTTGTCACACAAAATTATCGCATGAAATGTAGGCCGATCCCGGAGGCAGGGCAAAACCAGCTGAGGTGCAGAAAGTTCTCGGAAGGGGAGGGGGGGTCATGGAGCTAGGATCAGTACATCGACCGAGGAGAAAAAGAAGATGGCTTTCGCCTTCGAGTCGTCTTAGGCGAATGCGTAAGGGACCCGGTGAGTTTTCGCGTTTTCAGGCACTGTCTTTTTTTGCGCAAACGGGTTTTTCATAATCCAGTTCAGTTTGGTTCAATTATTTAAAGCCCTTCCGGGTCGGCTGCTACAACAGTTGAGCTGAAATCAGGAAGGCGAATTAATCGACCAACTCGAAGCGCATGGACACTCATTATGGCGAGTCAGTTAAGCTGTGCCGCTCGAACACTAGACAGGTGCGGCGTGAGCTTATGCAGTTAAATGCAGCGCAGCGTAAGCGGCCTAGAACTACAGAAAATTGAGCTAATTGGTACGGATTCATGATAAAAGAAGGTACACTCTTAAAAAAAATGGAGTGACCCTCTCTCCTTTAAGGGAGAAACGGCGATGTCCCCAATGTTCGTCTTCAAATGGAGAAACCGTTCCTCCCTTTTCAATGGAGAAACCGTCAAAATCAAGACGGCTGACGCCAAGCCAGCGAAGCGAGCAATAGATTTAGGCCTAGCGAGTGCATCGATTCTCGACTGATAAAGAGTATGCGGCACTGGCAATCACAAAAAACGGTCCCGCTGAGCTTAATATCGAACGATATGACAATAAAATCAAGGAGACAAACCTGTAGTGATGAAAACCTCGCGAAACGGAACGACGGAACTCGTACGTTTCGCTCGGCCAGCGAGACGGCGTTCACTTTAAAAGAGACGGATACTGCAAAGGGGCTCTCACCCGGAGACTGTACGTTAGGCTTGCTGTCTTTATTTGTCGAAGCGTCACACGGTGTAGCGACGTTATCCACGCGTTTGTGCCTCCAAAATACATTCTGTAACATCAAAACAATCCCGGCGCAACAGAGCATAGTTTTGATAGATAGATGTTCAACTTCATATAAGTAGGTGGAGCTGTGAGAGCGCGGCAGCCGTGAAGTAGGTGGTAGCTGGCGCCATCTAGAGGGATTAAACAATACTAAAAAAAAAGTCGTTTCTGTCAGAGGCGGCGTACGTTGATACTACACACGGCATTTCGGGAAGGTAGGGCCATTCATGGATTACTCAAGGACACCGGAAAGTTGATACAGCTTTTATTAATACGCACACGTTCACTAGGCAGATACATAGTACACACAATGAAGTCAATACATACACGATTCATTCGCACGTATAAAACCATTCACTACAGACGCATACGTACAGACGCTTACACATACCCCTCTATGAAGCGCTGGCCCTTATATAGTCACTGAATTACAGTGGACCATGGTGGCACAAAGATGCGTCATTTTTATTCAACTCTTTACGATTCCATGGCTGCGTCACAATATACGCCGACATTATTAAATAGTAGCTATGGCTTAGCCAAGCGCACCAGTTAATCTAAAGCCGCATAATAATGAAGGATATAATTACAGAGTTGAATAAGTTAGTGCGAAAACGACCACATTAAGAGCCGTTCATACCATTCCGATGACATTTTGAAGTAGCGCCATCTTCCGACAGCGGCCACAGATGAAATTTCTCTCTCTAATTTCTTTATTTTCAATAGTTACTGTGGGAGGGCGCAAGATCAGCAACACGCCGGTCAGACTCCGTCGCCTTCGTCGCGTCGACTTCATTGAGTGGTTTGGCGTTGACATCGGTTCACATTCTATTTATGCGTTGACCACAAGTATGACGATGGGCCATGGATTCGTTCAACTGCTAGCCCTTCAGTGACAATGCTTCTGATGCGGTACGGCCGTCTCATTTGTGTATACGTACATTACAACGCGTGTCGTGCGAAGAAACAAGACAAGATGGCCTCGCACCGGACGGTGGTCTTTCGAGAGCGATGTCAGTGGCTCTTGGCGCCGCGGCAGCTCGATTACTTGAGTAGAGAAACTGGCGCTACACCGCGCGAATTATGGAAAAGAACGCTACCCTCACTACGTGTTCTGTAATATTTCAGTACGCTGTACCTACATGCTGCTCTGCTACTGTTACGTCACGGTATTCGCCTGGCGTGTGAAATTGCGGTCATTGTGCGACAACTGTGTAGTTGTCGTTGTGGCGGTGGTTAGTCTTGCGTTGGATTTGGAATACTCTTTTCACAAAGGTGAGTGAGAGTGTTAGTGGTTACCTACTGTGCACAGCTGTCATTAGAAGCGCATTTTGTGTTGAGTTTCGCACGCCAAAGCAAAACCCCGAGAACGAGAGATACATACTGCACGCGTGCATAAGTCCGTCCTAATTCTCAGTGATGGTAATGCGTATTCCAAAACGCATGTGATTGAGAATTTTGGCTTAATTGACAGAAGTCATTGACTTATTTTTCAGATATGTGCAATTATGATGCAGGTTAACGTTAAAATGCGGCCACGGCGGCCACATTTCAATGGGGGCGAAAGGCAAAGAACACCCATGTGCTTATGTTCGGGTGCACGTTAAAGAACCCCAGTTGATTGAAATTAATCCGTAGTCCCACACTACGGCGTGCCTCATAATCATACGGTGGTTTCGACGCGTCAAACTCCAGCAATTATACGTTATCGTACTTTCACGCATGCGCTGTCCAGTGGTATCACGTTTGCTAAAATGTTGTAAAAATTAACTTTCATGCTTCTTTATATTGCTTGTTGTATTGATAAGTGCTGTGTAAAACTAAAAACGCGTGCTCTTGCCAAGTATGTTAACGCCGAAAAAAATTGAATTATTGGTGTACAGTCTAAGGTGTTCATTAAAACAAGACTGTTTTGTGAAGCGGGACTTACTGTATTTATGACAAGCAGATCGTGCGCAAACGTATACAAACAACACGAGACACACGAAAGTATGCGGCGCATCGCGCACACGCCGAGCCTATAAAAAAAAGAAAAAAAAAACGCCACACACGTTACTCAACACATAGAACAAAAACAATGAACGTCACTCGTGTGTTGCTCGCATCAATCCTAGGTACAAGTAATTGCACGCGACTGGCCGAGATCGGTAGCACTGGATAATCTGGTCTGAGACAGCCGAGCGAGCGCGAAAAAGCGTCCGCTCTCCGCAGCACGGAATCACGATGTAACTCGGCGTGCGCATGCGCGCGCGCGCAAGTCACGTGGTTGAGGGAGAAACGTTTCTCCCTTGGCGCTTGCCGCAAGAGGGCGCGACGAGTAAATCGTCCGCAAAGGAGAAAGTCGCTGCTTCGAAGGAGGAACGGAGCCCGTTGCTCCATTCTCGCTCCCTTTTTTTTTTAGAGTGTAGGCTTGCAAACACGGACACAAGAGAAGACATCGAGACTGTCTTGTCTTGATCTCATATCTCGTGTCCGTATTTGCACTCCCAACCTTGTTTTTTTTTCATGTAAGCGACCATTGATCTGATTAAAACAAGTGCTCCTAAGCAAACATCTTAAAGCTGCGATCGGACACTTTTGCTGAGTCACGAGCATGCGAGGTAGCGATCTCATAACATGTATAATAGAACGGTTGAGTAAAGTTTATCGATGAAAACATGTATGTATGTATGTATGTATGTATGTATGTATGTATGTATGTATGTATGTATGTATGTATGTATGTATGTATGTATGTATGTATGTATGTATGTATGTATGTATGTATGTATGTATGTATGTATGTATGTATGTATGTATGTATGTATGCATGTATGTTGGCTAAAGGATGGTTAATCTTGGTTATTATCAGCTAGTGTTCATTATTCGCCGCTGTTCGTTATCATAGCGACATTATCTTCATTCAGACTCACTCCAATGATTGAGTTATCGCTCTCACATAGACAACAACCCGACTTGGTTCTACCTTATTTTCAGATTGCAGGTAGAGAGCGCAAATCATAGCAAGATCGAGGCGCAGAGATCAAGCCTCACACGAGTCGGAAGCCGCGCAGTAGAGGTTGGGGAAAGGGGAAGGGGGGGTATGTGAACAAGCGCCCTGTCGAGGCGACAGCGGCGACTCAACGAAGCCAGGCTCGCATCGCTGAAGCCTTGTTTGTGTTGGCGGCCCATGTTTACAGAGCGCCCGCGTGCGCCGGCTCACCGTTCAGCGCGCCAGGGGGAAGAGAGCCGTTGGCCAGGCGATGTCCAGCGACGCGCCAGACGGCGGCCGATGACGTCAAAAGCAGCGGCGGTCGTTCGCATCCGCCGACGGCTGGATGCGAAGAAGAGTCAGTCTGCCGTGTTTTCACGCTCGGCTGGGCGCGTTCAACGCACACGCAACTGTGCGATGTATTGAACAAGGCTCAGCAGGTCGGCACGGCACGCTCTTTTCTCCATCGTACTTATTTATTTTTTTGCCGGTCTTGGCCCCGGCTAGGGTTTCTTCGGTGTGTTGGCGTCCGACGAGTAAGACGGGGTGCCTCTAAATGCGTAAAAATTGCAAGGGCGTGTGATTGAGTGCGCCCGCTAAGTCGAGCGCTTTCTCGCGAAGCACGATACTTCGTGATATGTTCGTCTATAGTACTTCGTGCTATCCCACAGGGCTGGTCTTTTATTTTGGTTTGTTTCGGAAAGTCATAAGGCTGATTCATTCTCTTTGTAATCAAATAACACTCTCATATCATTATTTTCGTCTTCGATAGACAGTTTCGTTCGACTGATGAACGTCGTCTGAACGGTCATCTTTAGTGCTTTCGTAGCGTTACCTTTTATAGCAATTTTTATCACTGATGGTGTTTATCTCCGATGATGTTTATCTCTGTGGAGAAAGCACCGGACCGGGTTGATTGGCCAAACATGGGAGAGGCCTTTGCCCTGCAGTCGGCGTATAATAAGCTTGATGATGATGATTATGATCTATGATGGAATGTAACTATTATAGAAATGTTTATCTCTGATGAAATGCTAATGGAAACTAAACGTAGTTTTAATATTTCTAGATTTCTTTTCCGCGAATTTTCTTGGTATCGCAGAGTGAACTTTAAAGCTGTATCGACTTTATTTTTATTTATAAGCTAGCAGCTTTATTTTAATTATACTGGAAACAGCTGTAGCACGTGCAGTTGTTCTTGAAGTCGAAGACATTGTGAACGGGTTTTGCATGAACCGCTAGTGGCTTTCAGTAGTTAAATACAACAGTGACGCAAGTCTTGCGATATATATTACAGTTTCATTGCCACAAGGTAGCCATGACTCTAAAAATTGCAGTACTGCAGCCTGTTAGAAATAAATAAATAAATGAATAAATAAATAAATAAATAAATAAATAAATAAATAAATAAATAAATAAATAAATAAATAAATAGGTAACACGACGCCATTCCACTCGGTGAAGGGGTAACCAGCAGATCTGACGGGTGCAAATCTCTTTTAGGAGTTGTGTAAGGGATAAGTAAGCGTAGAGTTTTATTCTAAACTGCGGCCTTCTCTAGAACGCAGTTCTCGGGCTGCATCGACATGGCGTCTCCTTTCTAGCGTTCGTCAGCAACTTTAGCGGCGGCCTCTTGAAGAGCGCATGGTGAAACGCATGCTTGGCATCAAATTTTTAGAAACCTAGAATTTATACGATGTGTAAAATTCCCCATGTCGGCTTTACATGCCATCCTGCAGGGGCCGTTCATTCCACCGCCACTACACCACCGTTTAACAACGCGCAGCAGCCGCGACAGGCACGCCGTAGCAGCGGCCAATGGCGGGACAGCAACCGCTGTTATTGGTCTACACAAGCAGCGATATACTAGAAAGTAGAGTACAATTAATGACGCCGATACATAAAACCCTCGTGTATTTCCGCCTGTAAAGCGTGCTTTGCCTGTTAGACAAATAAGCAATGTAACAGAGTAACCCCAAGGCTTGCTTGAACGTGCGCACGACCCACTGGGCTCTAGGTTTCCTACACAAAAAGGGTCCCGTGAAAGCCGTATTCAAAGCTACTACGAGGACCTTACTGTGCGGCTTACACAGCTGGGGTTTAGGTCAAAAGCTAAGAATAGCATCGTCGGACAGTGGCCGACTCCCTATGCGCTGTCTATAAACGAGGCGAACATATGGTGCTGTCGCTGGCTTGCAAGAACAGGGGGGGGGGGAAACAAAAAGCGTACCTCAGCGTCTCGGGGAGCCCATTGATTGATTGATTTATGGCGATTGTTTTTATGCCTTCTAGACTTCCGTTCGTAACGATTACCACCGGGCGATATTGCACGCCCAACAAAGCCACGGAGGAAATATTGATAGTAGCTGCAACAACAGCCAAGCTGCCAGCTTTACTAAGTGCAATCAATATTTCCACGTCGTAAACGTCTACCATTAAACATGTCGATTTGGCACAATGAATTTTATCTGTAATAGCTGTTTTGTCAAGGTCCATGCGCGAGTAGAACAGTAAGTGGGTCAGATATTTAGGGAATGTCAGGCAGAGATACCAAATTGTGGTAATTCCGCCTCTGACCTGAGTCAGTAATTCATTAGTAATACCACAAGAGAAAATATTAAGCGTGAGGAATTTACTGTTTGCCTTCTCTATGTACCCAAATTAAAATATGTTGGAAATAGTTATGAACGGGGCTATTGTTTAACCTTGAGACCAATTACTTGACGGACAACTTGCATGAGTTCAAACTGCATATTTCCGACTCAATAAACTACGAAATTCCAACTTCAAGTTTCGAGGACATCTGTGTATGTCAAAATCAATCTTGATGAAAAGATCCTATCTACGAAGTGTGTTCTAGGATAAATATAGCACACATCTTGTTCTACAATTGCCTTTTGTTTACAAGCTGTATGTGATACTCCTATAATACAGTAAAGCTTGTCTAGCACAGTAGTGACACTGTAGTTTGGTGCACCCGGTGTCGTCTGTGAACCAGCTGCTGACGATGTTCTTTCTACACTGAGACACTGTGTCACAGTGCGTCACAGTGGGACTGCCTGGCGTCACACGCCGTTATATTACCGGTGTGACGGTCGGTCGCTCCAAATGGCCGGCAGATAGCTTCAGAAATAATATGCTTATTGAAAAAAGGGAGGAATTAACTTCACTGTCCACTATAACGTACGAGAAATCACAGCAGGATACATCGCACCAGATTCGAAGAACTGCGGTGTGCGTTGACGTCGGTGTGCTCCCCGTGGGGATGCGTGAAAAAAAAAAGAAAAAAGAACCGCCCACGGTGGCGTACTATATCTGAAATAGGAGCCTCTTGTTGCCTCTCTATCGGACCGCTCTCGACGCGCTTGTTGGTCCTCGATGCGCGTGCTTCACATCGCGAGATTCAGATCGGCTTGTGGGGTTCTCGACTGGTGCCTGCCTTTCTCGGAGTGGCCGCTTCCTCAAAGAGAGTGAATCTCTTAAAAGCTCGGCAAACCTGTCAAGAACGTCCTACACCATCGATGCTTTTATCGTGGCCTAAAAGTGATATCCGGAACAAGGTGAGAGCGTTAATCGCATTGTCACGCGATGAAACTGTAGCGAAGCCCCGTGCTGGCG
This sequence comes from Rhipicephalus sanguineus, assembly GCF_013339695.2. Taxonomy (NCBI): domain Eukaryota; kingdom Metazoa; phylum Arthropoda; class Arachnida; order Ixodida; family Ixodidae; genus Rhipicephalus; species Rhipicephalus sanguineus. The sequence goes on along the minus strand of NC_051181.1, from coordinate 139,063,127 downwards.
TTAGTTTTGCAGAGACTGTAAGATTGCAGCATACCGGTGTTGGCGCGGCGTACCGTAATCTTGAAGTCGATGCTGATTTTTGCGTGCTACTACATTTCCTATCGCACTCCAGAAGGTGATAGCGTGGGGAACTGATAAGTCCGCCAAGAAAAAGATAGATATTTTCAAATAACTGAAATTAAGTGGCGAAAGAGTATGTAGCTGACCGAAAACTCCGGAGCGTTCCATTTACCTCAATAGCCGAAGATATCAATATAAGAAAGAAAGAAATTTCAAATACTTTTTAAGTGAAAGGTTAGACTTAAGCTGCAGTGTCGCCATGCTATTTCAGGTGTTTCCAAGTTGCACTACAAAAGAACATATTACGCGGCGAAGGCAATAAACAAAATAGAAAGAGACATAATGATATTATTGGAAACTGAAGATGTCAGTGCTTTCGTGAATATGGCTTGACACTTCAGCTGGAGTGTTTATGATGACAAACAGAATAGAACGATGAGGAAAAGGAAATATGAATATGAAAGAAGAATTTCGCAGTTACCACTGAAAAGAAAACGAACTTCATGCCACGCCGAACTAGGGTAACGTCCCTACCTAAAGCACGCGTAACATCATAATAATGGACTGTTCAGGAGAAAAAAAAAGTGCAGATGGCGCGAACCCTTCAGCGGTGTGGCGTGCGTACGAATCGTAGATGGACCCTTATACGGTGCTGTTCTAACCAACAAGCGGTTTCCATAGACACGGGCCGACCACGTTCGAAGAAGGACCTCTTTTCCCGGAACCACGGTATAGATGCGTAGATGTTCCGGGAAAGAAATCGCAAGCACAGCTTTGGCTGGAACGTAGCACACTGTCGAGGACCCTACATTCTTAGTGCGCGATACTATTCCCGACCAGATATTCATACATACGGTCACGTGAAATACCTACCTCTGGGTTACAAGAAACTCACAAGGTCCCTAATGCATTCGCCTAAGACAACTCGAAGGCGAAAGCCATCTTCTTTTTCTTCTCGCTCGATGTATTGATCCTTCCGCCCCCACCTCCGAAAGCTTTGTGCACCTAACGTGGTTTTTCACCACCCGTGGGATCGGCCCACCTTTGACCAAGCGACGATTTCATGTGATGACGTCAACATGCGACGTCACGCTATGTGGCGTCATCCTGACGTCACAAATTTGGGCGATCTGCGACGTCATGATGACGTAATATACTGACGTCAAACTGTGGTCATTTTTTTTTTCATTGCTCGTGTTGACGCCGCCGGCGGTCAATTTTCGTGTTTGTTGAGACATCTAAGGCTTTCGTTCGCCTTAAACGTCCCCATTTCACACCGAGTATTCGTACAACGTGTGCCCCTGGGTTCTATATGCGTGGCTGCAGGCGTGCCGCAGGAGGTACTACGTTCCGAGTGACGCATACTGTGCAGCTATCATTACCGAGCGTTTAAATTATTGTTTATTTGTTTAGTTTTGCTAACGTCCAATCAAATGTAGAACAAAAGGAAAAATTATTCGAGTCGGGAGCGATTACTTGGATGGACGGCTGCTCTTTCAGTGTAGGAAGTAGCTAGGTGGGTTGTGTAAATATTTCCTCATTAGTGCATCAAACTGCATTAAAGGCTCCAGTAATGTTTAAAAGGCGACCTTTCAACATTGTCCTCCACATCCTAACAGATGTCCACTCTATATATATGTGCACAGAATTCTCGGACCCAACAAAATTTTTTTCGTGCAGCTTTAAATTCTGCGTAGGTCTGAATTATCATGAGATAAATGCACACACAGCGTAAAACGCTCAGTTCTGTTTCTATTGATTTATGTCAAGGTCCTATAGCAGCTCGGCGATTGCGACGAATGGACGAGGTGCTGCGTGTCGCTCGGTAATTGTCCTTCAGGTTCATCGATCGATTCGGGAAATATTGTCAATAGCTCAGGCTTTAGCTGGAATTTGGCGGTATGCGAACTTCAGCTTAAATCTCTGCAGAGCAGTTTTAGGAGGCAACGAAACTCTATAGCACTCAGCTGCGCGCAAATTCTGGAAGCAGCATTAAGGCTTGCGTACTTAAGAAGAAAAGATAAGAGACTGAGAGGGCTATGTATTCTGCTATACGGGAACATTACTCAGCTGTGCCTATATTTACGCTTTTCGCTTTGAAATAAAGGTATAATGATTTGGAGTGCGTGCTCTATTACGGGAAAGAATTAAACTATCTCTGAACTATTCCTTGACTGACATCAATACATGCATGAGACGCAAAAAAAGCTTTAACTGTTGTTAGAAAAAATGTAAACGACTTAGATTACTGTGTACTCTGATATTAGACACCGGTAAGCTATTACTAAAGAGAAATTCGAACAACTGCTGATATGAAACAAACTAATTTAAGTTGTTTGTTTACAAAAATGTCTGTCAATTGTCAGTACTGTGTATTCTACTATGGGAGAGTAGTAAGCCGTCCCATAACCCGTAAATGACGAAAAGGCTGGATTCGTGTGCGTTATTTACTACGCCTTAAGAAGTGATTGTTCTTGCAACGTAAAGTTGTGCTACTCAGAAGGAAGCAAGAACGTTTACTTCTTTCTAGTATAGAGCACTGGTGTTTTTGCATTCCGGCCACCGCTACCATCGTCGAATCCGCAAAGTTCTGCTGAGTGGCAGAACGCTCCGTTTATTGCATGTACGTGGTGTGACATTAGGCAAACCGCGTCTGTTTAATTGAAATGTCTGCCGGGATAAAGCGAGATAGATAACAAATTTTAATCATATTTCCGGAGATGTTATCCTCGTTAATCGCCTGGCTTGCTACTACAGGCTTCGGGTGATGACTATGATATATTCAATGATCACATATGCACACAAATAACACGTGCAGTCACAAACGCAAACACAAGAGTTACCCACGAAGCTTCGTTAGGGCGAGTAGTCTCAGAAACACCAACAGTGGTATATAGAAACATGAGCAACGTACGGGCAGTTTCGCGACTTTATATGAATAAAGCCCTTACCACATGTACGCGTTACAACGCGTCAGCGCGTGGCGCGCCCTGGCGCGAAGCTGCGTGTAGCGGCGCGCCCTCTCCCTTCACAGGGAAAGGGCACTCATAAGGAGAGGGCACGCTGCGCGCTGACGCACTGTAATGCTACGTGTGGCTAGGGCTTAAAAGCGTAGTGCGACCGCCTGTAGACTTGATGTGCTCCCCCAAGTGTGCGCGTGATTCTGTCAACCTCTGATGGTTAGCCAACGCTAACCATCACTAACCATCACTAGCCATCATGTAGAGGCACCATCCTAATTGAACAATAATTGGCCACACTTGCCAACATGATCAAACACTTGACGATCTTTAGCCGAATATTCTGCAGCACTAGAACACAATAACCAAGAATTACGCAGCATTGACGAATGCTAACAAGTGACTTTTTTTTATTATTAAATGTGTTTAAGGAGAGGTTGGCGCCTATACATGGCTCCGGCTACTCCTCTTCCCTTACTTATTAATTAGCGTCACGAACTTATACATAAAAGTACACTCACTCACGGCAATGTCCATTGGAAAGGAATGTTTACACGTCATGCATAATGTTCACGTGATGACAACAATGTACACACACAAGACACAAGACACACAAGATTTGTTTGCACTTTGCCGAAGAGTTCAACCCACAGTGCCACAGTCATTTGTATAGTGCAATCACATCACATAAAAGTCACTGGGCATTGCCCACACTTTAAACACATTTTAAACACAGCTGTCTTGAATCAATCTTGAATCAAATATGAATCAATATCTTTTTGATATTCCCGACTCTTCTAAAAACTGTACTAGGGCGCGTGCAGCAATGTTTTGAAGAGTTTCAGTTGGCCATGGACCCAATACTTTTGCTAATGATAGCGGCCGTCTGTCCAATCTGTTTAGTGTTTGTAAGAATTTTTTACGGGGAACAGCATAATTTTTGCAGTGTAGACATGTGAAGACGCAGAAGAAGACATAGAACAAGTGACTTTAATGCGGATGCTGGGCCCCCGGCCCTGCCCATCGAAACAGCGAAAAGCACTGAACTTCTTGTTCACATACGTCGAACTTATTGGTCTTCTCAGTAAACTTTAATCCTTCAATGAAGAAATGTGTGTTTTCTCCGTAAGTGGTCATTTCTTTTCCTTCTTGATATTTTACATGAACTGCCGAGACTGTCCATACATCGCCTAGGACAGCTATTACAAGACCTGCATGTTCTTTGCTTTTACATATCTTTCTGCCCACACTCTTATAGGGCCTTTTCCCCCCTCCTCTTATCTCCCTGCTGAATAGCAATAATGAGAATATACGCTGGCTGAACATTCTGCTTTCAATAAAGAGCTTTCCATCTCTCTCTCACTCTATCTCTCTAACAGTTGCTAACGACTATGCAACCAAATGAAGTAGTTGAAATCGATGAGAAATTATCATCGCATCCAGTCACAGAACTTGAGCGGAAAAGCGCCTGGAAGACGTTATCTTCAAATAAGCGCAACCCACCTAAGTAAGATATCGTTAAAACCCGCTATTCAGTCAGTACGCGTTCCAGATACGTAGCGGACGAATGGCCCACCGGTGCCTCTGTTTTACGGCGAAGCCAAGTGCTGCGACCAAAAGGCTCGCGGCCGGAGCGAGCCGCCAAGGGGCGGACGTCCTCTCCGTGCGGCCGCAGCGCTCCTGGGCCTCCGAAATAGCTGGCGCTGCTAGCGGTGGCTGGGAGAGCCGCGCTAAAAATAGACTCTCCCTCCAAGGTCCCCACGAAAGCCTTCCTCTCGCGTACGCCTTCCCTCGGCGCTCTGTGACCTGCTATCGCCGGACTCCGCATCCATGCGCGCGTCTTCTTGCTTTCGCTTTCCCTCCTCCTTGCCTTGCGGTTGTCTTTTCTCTCTCTCCCCCTCTTCGTGCGGATTGTCAGCTCTGTGGCTTGCGAATGTAGGCCGCGACCGGGCGCCGCGTTTGCATTGTTTCACTTCGAACCGGACGCGAGCCGTTAATGCCGCTTTCGTTCTATAAATACCAGGGCGTGCAACTTTTGCCCATATTGCCCGTGCACGGTTTCCTATTTGTGTATCGCTCTATCTTTTATTGCTCGTCATGTTCTCATTACAGGGGTTATTCGCGTGACGTCATTGCTGGCACGCCGTTTCGTAGCACGATTTGCAGCTTCAACTGCGCATCTGGAGACAGACAGACCGAGATGTAAATCGCAGCTTTTCGCTGTGCTGGCTGTACGACAATAATGGCAGCCTCGATGGCGTTATAGCTGATGACGTCAAACGCAGTAATTCTAAAAATGACAGCCTCGATGACGTCATTGATAAGAGCTTCAGAACCGTTGCTCCCACGCATGATCAGTTTTATTACGTACTATGCTGAGGCTTCTTTCTTGTTTTGTTCTTGATCTACGTATTATGCTCAAATGCTGTTTCGTTTCTTTATGATCAGTATCTGATTGTTCGAGTCCTCATTTGGGAACTTTAATAGAAATAAGTTTTATTTTACTATGGAGCCTTTCTGCCCTCTCGTATACAAACCGAGTGTAAGAACTGCGCAATTTAACCAAATCTGAAACGGGGGACTGGCTCACGACGAATTTATCACGGCCCACGTGGTAATGTGTTTAGTGGGCTTTTATAAACATTTGTCCTAAGTGGATTCCTCTAGTGTTATCGCGGTGCTCAACTAATTTTGAAAATACTACCTATTTCGTGAACTCTATACTGTTTTGGTGACTCTGTCTGTCTCAGTTGCGAAAGTTATGACGTTAAATATATCACATCGTTACGTGATATTTCATGTAACACCGATAGCGTTACGTCATTACAACGACTGGAGAAGGAAAAGATAGAGGGTGGGGGATGTTGTAGTGTTCCGTACGTACAACGAAGACCATAACCATAGCGCTGGTGACGTCACTGGTAAAATTCGAATTGGCGCCACCAATATCATAACAAAAAAACCCGAGAATTGGGGACGGTACAAAGAGCTGTAGAAAAGAAATTTCCGTATACTCCAAGGTAATATTTACAATAAACAATGTTTATACTGAATATGAGAAGTGTTCTTGCTGCTTGGCGCATCGTTTGATTTTTTATCAAATCTATACATGTATACAAGGGGAGCTTGGTGCCAATGTGTAGGCCGGCTACCCCACTTCTCTTCCATAATAGTAGCCGTCGCAAAGTAGTGAACAAGCACAAAATTATGCAAAGGCATATAGAAGAATACCCACGCACTTAGTCCCAGTTCTCCAATAAAAAAAAAAGTGTCCACTCAACTGACAGCTTGCAAAGCACAAATTTTCACACAAATTAAACGTCCACACATAACATGAAAGTTCATTAAGATATAACAGCCGATCATAAGTCAGTTGCAAATTGTCTCTTAAGTACCGCACTCTAACTTCAACAGTTATGTTTCCAGAAAAAAAAAATTCTGCAGAAACACGAAATTACAATCCTGGTGAACGAGACTGCAAGAAGCGCTGGCACTCGTCAAATCATTTCAGCCTACTCTAGCACATGGCGCCATTTTTGAGCTTCTACGTATTTGTAAGTCACCCTCTGTTGAGGAGCAATTTCGTGAAGTGCACGAGCTTGCGAATGCACTGGTGAAACACTTCCGTGGGACTGGAGAATGTATGGGCCGGTCATGTGCCAAGGTCTGCTCGTGCCAAGGTCTGTTCGTGGTCATTCAATAAAAAAAGACGATCATTAAGTTCTGTGCATACGCTGCTATGTAACAACGCATCTCCAGAGCCCTTGAGGTACAATATTTGTGCGATTTCTACATTCAGACTGTTGCGTATGAATGAATGCATTAAGTGTGAGTTGAAATGCTTAATGGTTCGTTTTTTCTCTCTCTTTCTCTTTTAGGTAAGTCCTTCCGTTGAATATTCCAGTCATTTCATTAGGATGGATTATCAGTCGCGAGATGCGGCATACCGTACCCAGGTAACACTTTAACTATCATCTATACGTCTGTTTCGTTCTCACTTCCTTAAACGTAACTTTTTTTTTCAGCTGTGTGTGCACGTTGAGCGCAAACTACATACTAACCTGTATTATTTATATATTTGGAATACTCTGAACTCATTTTTTCTATCTTTGCACCACGTTTCAATTCTTCATCTACAGGCTTCTTCAACTGTGTGTCGTTAATTGATGTGACTTTTGTCTTTCCAGCTGCTTTTATTTTTTCTTTAATTTCGGTATAGCAGACCTTTCCGGTTTACAAGCTTTGAAATTGAAAAAAAAAAGGATGCTACATTGGGACAATTTTCATGTGTGTTTTTTTTTTGTTACTCCGCAAAAGTTATAAGGTTTAGACGTAGATAGACCGTAGGTTATTCTATGCGTGTAGATCTCTGGTAATCGCTATTTTACAGAACGGAATGGAAAGCATCTCTTGTTTCTAGGTATCTGCACTGCACTGTTGCATCGTACGCGTAGTGGCTAATTTTGCAAACGTCATCGAGTTTTATTGCAAGAATCATCGAGTAGTATTTGCAGTCACACAAACCTTTGATGATTGCTTTGTTCTGGAACAGGAAGGAATGAGATAATAATCTCTCATATCCTTGGGTTCTCAGAACACATTGTGCGCTGATAGTAGAGCATTTTGCAAGTGTCTCCACATTAAGGCGCACTTAGATTGGCCTTTGCCCAGAACACGAGACGCCTTGGGCGACGCGCAGTTTTCAAGTATGACGTTACCATTCTTCTGGCACTCATGTCTGCAAATGTAAAAAAGTTTGGCATCACGTAGAAATCTTGCGAATAAAGGAATTCGTAACGGGGCGTTGACCTCACCACATTAGGTAACCCATCGGCGCTTCAAAAGTATATATCACAGTGAGGGTCATCCAACCCGCAACTAAAGGAAACTCTGAACTTTTCCAAACGATTTGGTACGATTAGTTTACGTCAATGCTCCGTCTGAATTTCGTGACCTCACCCTCTACAGCTTTTGTTTAAAGTCTATTCACTGCTAATAAAACCAATGAGCGACCCTTGCCAAGAAACGGGTGTCGTTTCGTCGAGCTCTTGATTCGATCAACACACAAATCCAACGTAGGCAGGCGTTAGTTTTACGTGATAAAACAAAGTGAACAGTGGATGTCTGCAGATGCATAAACGTCGGTTGTTATATAGGTCAATTACCTTATTTATCATTAAATGCGCGTGTAAGAAATGTTGTCATCGTGTCTGACGTCCGTTACTCCTTCTCCCGTATGCAAACAGTGAATGGCAATGATGGTCCGGCTTCAATCGAAATGTAGAGCTAGCTAGACAAACACATTACACAGCAAACATTCACTGGCTCTAGAAAACGAACAAGCCAGCTAGATAAAAACAAAGATAAAAACAAAGATAAAAGATAAAAACAAGAGGTTCAAAACGCGCAAAAGGTTGTTCACGTAATGTTTTAAAGAGCTTATTGTCTCTAACAAGGCATACTAAAGTTTACAAAACGATCCGTTCTATACCAACGAAGCTTACCAAACGGCGCTTCGTCTAAGAACTAATTACAATGATGCATTAAATCAGCGTCACATCCGACGTCATGGAGCTCACAGACGACGTCATAGAGCTTGTGTAACGCCATAGCTCCTCGTCACGTCGATCCTCTTATCTCCAGTGTAACTGTGGACACAGAAAACGGCGTTGCCTAAGCTTTTCCGCTCTGTATCACAGATCGGGTCAACAATATCCAGTCTATGAGGTCACGTGATCGCTCCGTGTGAGCGGCGGCACTGGCCTCCCTATACGTATAGTTCACCTTGAGTGCCCCACTAAGCAAGGGGCTTAGAAAGCGAGCATTTCCTTTTGCCTGCACGCTCGCATTGCCTAATGAACAGGCGCATTGGAGTGTGCTCGTATGGGCTACAGCAAGCAACCCGATGTTATACCGGACAGGGGTGGGGGGGACGGAATACGTGCTTGCTTCGAAGCGGTGGCCGCACAAATGAATCAGAGCCGGCGCGCTGATTAGAAATCGATGTGCGTCATATGTTTCCCCGCTTTGTTCCCGCCAGCGGCCCTGGCGGTGCATTTGTGTATACGTGCGGATATCGCATTGTCTTTCTCTCCCCCCCACCCTCCTCACCACCTTTCGCCGGTGACGTCCATCGCGAGCCTAGCTGCATCGCCCATCGAGGCAAATCAGCTACCTTCTTGATTTAATGAGACGGGAACTGGACGGGCCGCCGGGTGCCCCTTCTGGGTTCCGGTGTGACGTGTGTTCCAGGTGTAAGCCCGCTAACAAGAACGCGGCAAGCGGTGGCCCCATGACGCGGCGTTTTTTTAAGGACGCGCTGCAGGCGTTTGCGCGAGTCGGTGCGGCGGTGGGGATAGACAGTTGTAACAATAAGCTGGGAAGTAAAATCTATTGCAACCTATGGCCCCGTATAGAGAGCACTCGGTGGTTGCTTGGGATGATACACGACGCAACATTCAGAGGTAGACCATGGGATTTCTCTCCAATCCGGGACGGCGAAGGGCGCTGCGACCGCTTTTCAGGAAATGTCTATGGTTAAAGCATTTCGCACACACTGACAAAGGATGCCTGCCACGAAAGCTCAGACGGTCGCTCATGTGAGCCCACTGCTCGTAACATATATGGCTCTCCGTGGTAGTGTGTTGCATTGTATAGACGATTTTACATTCAACGAATATTTTATTGTCTCTGCATTTCGTGACGTGAAATTAACGAGATCTTGAAACGTCGAATGCACCAACTCAATCTTTTGCATGCGTACGCGTCTTCCGTAACAATATTCCGTTAGTTGTTAAAGGTAAAAGACGGCAAGGTTAACAGGCATTCATCGGTAAAATAGTCCGTAGTCTATCAACAGTCAACCCATCCGCAAAATAGTCTATAGCGCCAGGCGTGTCGTGTAACTACAATCTGCGGTCATTTTGCATTCGAATCAATACAACAAGTCACGCGCTTCGCCTACCTAATAATTCGCAAGTTACTCTGTAACACAGGCTTAATAAAATAGTACTTAGTTACAGAGGCCTGTAACTGTGTCCATGTGTTTATCAGCTATATATTCGAGATCGTCCCGATAAACGAGAACATATTGACGTATGGTCTAGTTGTAGCGACAACCATAAACGGGTGCTGTAGGTTTTTGGCGACACGGCACAGTTTTCCTTTTTCTCTTGCGTAATTCTTGAACGGGCAAAAGAAACGTGACAACCGTTTTGGTGTGCGTCAGAACGGGCGGGTTTGTCTGGAAGTAGCGGGAAAAATAAAAGAACTCACGGTACAGCGTTAATGAAATATATATATATATATATATATATATATATATATATATATATATATATATATATATACGAAGCAGAATCACTCCGTTGTCCAACAGGAGCAATTCAGCTCGTTAGTAGCGCGGACAGCCCGTGCAAAATTAATTCACCTCCGCGTAGAAAGTGAACATAAAAGAAAGAAGTCTCCCAGTTTGAACCGCTTGCCTGTCGCAGTCGATACATTGTACATTAATATTTCACCATACCCTCATCGCGTCGTTCGAAAAGCTCAACAGTCCCTCCCATCCATCGAAGCTTGGCCGTATGTTTGTGTCGTATTTTATTGTTTTCTTGTAGTTATGTCTAGCCTCAATCTTGCAGCATCTTAACTACTCACTGATCATGATGTTTCAGCGTTCGAATAAGGCAGGAGTAGATGAAAAGTTGATAACTTGAATAATTCAAGAGGTGTAGTCGTACAACGGACGTTTCCGAAGCCAATAGATAGTTATAGTTTAGCGGGCTTAGCGGAATAGTGGGATCGAAATGCGCATGCACAGTGCGTTAAAAGACCCGTAGCGTTTGCCGTACGCACGCTATTTTTCAGATTTAAAGTTACCGTGTTTGCGTGGTTAACGTAGTGTACGTAAAACATGGCGGCGGTTTTGGACGCCCGCTTCGAATTGAATTTAGCGTTGTGGTCACATGATGTGGTGTCCGCCATTAATAATAATGTAGAGAAGCCTTGGGACATGGTAATGTCCCAAGGCTTACTTCTGGCGACGATACTTCTGGCGTGGGATGTACCGCTACGTGCAGAAGTTCGTTCGCTCCTGCCTGGATTGCCAACGTCGAAAACCTGCAACGCACGTGTCGCCAGCAGGTCTACAACCGTTACCTTGCCCTAACCGTCCGTTCGGGCGCGTGGGCATCGATTTGTATGGACCACTTCCTCTGACTTCGGCTGGTAACCGCTGGGCCATCGTCGCTGTTGACCATCTAACGCGATACGCCGAAACCGCCGCCCTCCCAGCGGCTACAGCGCGCGATGTTGCCTCCTTCCTACTACACCGATTCATACTGCGTCACGGTCCACCCCGAGAGCTTCTCAGCGTTTGAGGCCGTGCCTTCTTATCGGAAGTCGTGGAAGCCATTCTGAAAGAGTGCCATGCTGTTCACCGCAAAACTACTGCTTACCACCCGCAGACGAATGGCCTAACCGAACGCTTTAACCGCACGCTCGGCGACATGCTGTCAATGTACGTCGCCGCCGATCACACCAATTGGGATGCCATTCTGCCCTTCGTCACCTACGCCTATAACACCGCCCCTCAGAGCACTACTGGTTTTTCACCGTTCTTCTTACTGTACGGAAGCCACCCGTCGCACACCTTCGACACGATACTTCCATACAAGCCGGATCCATCTGAGTGTGCGCCTATTTCTGACACAGCCAGGCTCGCTGAAGAGTGTCGCGAGCTTGCCAAGACATTTACGACGCAGGAACAAGAGCTGCAGAAGAGTATTCGCGATGGCACCACCACTTCTGAACCCACGTTCCTCCCTGGAGCGCTCGTATGGCTCTCGGTCCCTACCACTGCAAGTGGCCTTTCTTCAAAACTGCTGCCGAAATACGAAGGCCCATACCGGGTCGTCGAGCGCACTTCCCCGGTCAACTACTTGATCGAACCCATCGAACCAGCTTCGGACATGCGCCGTCGAGGGCGCGACATTGTCAACGTGGAGCGCCTCAAGGCCTACTATGACCCACTCATAGTGACGAGCTGTTAGGTCGTGGACGGCTCCCTTTTCGTACCCGGGGTAATTTTAGAGAAGCCTTGGGACATGGTAATGGGTTACCCTCTCCAGCGCCTTCTAGTGGGTCGTCCTCTTTGGTTGCTTGTAAAAGAACGCCGCTCGCGCAGGGAGTTCGTGCCTTGTCGTGACTGTCGCCATTACTCATTGTCGTTGAGTGCTGTCAATTAAACACCTTAACAATAATAATATCTGGGGTTTAACGTCCCAAAACCACGATATGATTATGAGAGACGCCGTAGTGAAGGGCTCCGGAAATTTCGACCACCTGGGGTTCTTTAACGTGCACCTAAATCTAAGTACACGGGCCTCAAACATTTTCGCCTCCATCGAAAATGCAGCCGCCGCGGCCGGGATTTGATCCCGCGACCTTCGGGTCAGCAGTCGAGCGCCATAACCACTAGACCACCGTGGCGGGGCTCGGCCATTAATATGCGGCATGTGTACGCTTGCGTAAATGTGACACCCAACCATAACCTGCACAGAAGGGTAGCGTCACCTTGGCGAAGGCATGGAGGAATTTGAAGGCTGAGAGTTGGGTCCAGGGAATATAGTCGCGCATGCTTGAAGTGCGGCTCGTTTCATTGCGACGTGGTGCATTCACGAGCAAGCACGCGGAGCTTCCATGCAGCGTCAGTTCTAGAGAGCAGTATTATTATTTGACTTTTCTGTATGGGCTGAACGGGCAGCTTGATCGGCGCGTTCATTGCCGATAATCCCACAGTGACTTGGACGCCATTGAAAAATTATTTCATGTCCTTTCTCAATTAGATGGTGCTTCTCTTCTGCAATCTCAAATACCAGTTGCTCGTGCGGGCCGCGGCGTAAATGTGACAGAAGGGATTACAGTGCCGCCTTTGAGTCACTGAAGATCGTCCATTTTTGTGCCGTTCATCAATAATGAAATTTAATGCGGCAAGAAGCGCTGCGAGCTCTGCTGCTGTCGATGTCGTAAGGTGAGAGGCCTTAAATTTGATTGTTGTGGCTTTCATAGGTATCACGACAGCTGCGGCTGAGCTGTTTGGCATAACGAAGCCGTCGGTGTATACGTGCATTGAGTCTCGGGTACTTCTTATATAGCAGGAGCAAAGCGAGCTGTGACGGTGACGACATATCTGCTTTTTTACGGATGCCAGGTATCGCCAGGCTGATGATAGGCTGAGTCAGGCACCACGGAAGAATCGAAGGTCTCGCGGCGGGCGTGAAGCACGTCGGTAAAGACTCGCGATACACGGCTACCGTTCGGCAAAAACAGGTGCGTGGTCTGTCTGCTGGTAAGGAGGCTAGGTGGTGGCGGGGAGTCCGAACAAGATGTCTTATATGTGTCCTGAGCGTTTCAACGTTGATGTGTGTCTTGACGAGGTGGTCTCGCCAGAGACCACCTCGTCAAGAATAGAAGCCACCGTCGATGCGCTAAGAGGCAAGCATAGACAAATTCGGAGCGCTTGGGCCTGAATACCGCAAGGTGGCGGCGGAAGAGTTAAGAAAGGGAAAATAGACAACAACTCGTTTGTAGCACGAAGCCACAAGGAAATGCGTACGGATTTCTCAGAAATGAAGCTTCTTAGTTACCGAAAAATTTGTCCTGGTCCGGGGTTCGAACCAGAGACCAACGCCTTGCCGGGGCGTTCGCTGTACCACTTGAGCTAACCAATTTAGAGTAGCGTGCATTCCCTCTTGAGATAAATGCGCTGTGTTGTCCCTCCATGGTTCAATAGAAATGAATGCTTGAAAAAAAAAAAACAAGCAGGCGGGAAGGGCGCGATTTAGAGTACTACGTACTATTCTATGGGAGAGCGCTAAGCTGTTACTGACTGTAATGAGACGACTGCATTACATAAGCAACCGTGCCTCAATGGTCGCTACGTCATGGTCCAGATTAGAATTAAATATATGCTGCCACTAATTAGCAATATTCAGAATTGTAAACCCTTACGTAATACCCCTTATGTAATTCCTCCAACATGAGGTATTAAGGGAAATAAAAGTGGAATGAAGCGCAGGACAGCACACGTATAACGGGAAGAAAAACGGAACGCCGAGAAAAACGAGCTTGTCGAAAATTAACGTTTCGGCTTCCGTGTTTTGTGTACGCAGTGCCCGCAAGCAACCGATGTGTAAGCGCTTCCGTTTGTTTAAAGATAATTGAACGTTTAATTCACTTACTAGGTTAATATTGTAATGATCTTTAAGCGCGATAAATACACGCACATAGACGCATACATACATACATACATACATACATACATACATACATACATACATACATACATACATACATACATACATACATACATACATACATACATACATACATACATACATACATACATACATACATACATACATACATACATACATACATACGCACACACGCACACACGCTCGAGCGTGCACGGTCACAGATGAAAATAAAGAAACAGTCAAACCCATCGCAACGATGTGTGCGCAGACAATGTTAAGCAAAGATTTCCTTGTCGACGCAACAGTCAATTTGCACTACGCTCCTGTATCCGAGGTGGCATCAAATTAGCTACCACTCCGAGGCCTATGTTAAGCACTTGGGTGGTGCGAAAGCATTGCAATGCCGCTCCTTTCGGCCTCACCTCTGTCGCGACTGCGCGCCAACAGCGAGAACACGACAATGAGACGGAGAAAGGGTGTCAGGGGCGGCTAACCGGGAAACAACAGCGTCCGGTCCGGTCGGCCACACTACACCGCCCCAAGAATGGACGACAGCGCATCCCGGCGTCGCCTTCGGCGCGTCGTCCTTTTGCGGGCTCAGGTCGGACCCAGCGGTCGTCGTCTTCGGTAGTCGTCTCTTCCATTATCCGGGCGCCGGCGACTCGATAAGGAGGCCTCTTTTCTCCCGATCGTCGATTAATTCGATCGAGCCCGATCGATTGCACCCAGCCGTCCCGGCGACGGTGGCGGCATCGTGCGTCTTGCTTGGTCAAGCCTCCCTCTCGCTGTCCACTCGGCCGGCGGTGACCTTCCGTTTGTTGCCTCTGCCTCGGGAAGCGGGGAAAGGGGGGGGGGGGGTAGCACCCCCCCCCCCCCGACATTCTATTCCGTGCGCAAATACTCACGTGCGTGCGCTTTAACTCTATTGCTTACTCCGTTGTTTCCATGACTATTCCGTCGCCGACTTTGAATTCTATTGTATTCCTTTCCACCTGCGGCCTATATACTTTCGTCATAATGCTATCTATGCATTTTTCTCTATGCTCTTCTTTACTTCATTTCATCTGCCATGTAGCGGCTACATTATACGCATTATGTGTCATTTTAAAGTTACGACAAAGGCCCATTATCGAGTCTGTCTGACGTAAAAGGTCCTGGGACACTGGCCAAGTCCGTCCTCAGCATAGAAGGCGTTGAAAGCGTTGTTGCTCGGGCTTAGAGGCAGGCTTTGAACAGGGTCGTAATTCACTTTTTTTTATGCGTCTCTTTTCCGTTCTCTCTCATGCCCCCTTTCCTCTTTTCACCCGCGTAGGGTAGCCAGCTGGTCTAAGAACTGGCTAACAACCCTGTCTTTCGGCCTGTTGCTTCCTTCCTTCCTTTGCAGTTCTTACTTTTATCCATGATTTTATTCGAGCAAACTTGTTTTTATTATTCATTTTATGTGTACCGGCTGACGAGTGCTATGACGCGCACTTCTTGAGCGACATAATTTTCCGCGGAGATTATGCTGGTGCTTTCGGACAATGCTGCTGGCTTATTCTCATCCTTCATTTTCTTACACCCCCTTTCCCTCACCCAAATGCGAAGTCGCCAACAAGAAATTTCCTCTGGTTAATGTCCCTTTCTTTCCTTTACCTTTCGCTCTTTCTCCTGTCTTTTGAGCCTTGCGCCTGAATGCTTCACCCTTCCTCTATGGCCACCTGACGAAATGTGTATGTCCCGAAATGGTCCGAAACGTCAAGATAGAACATTGTACATCCTACACACGTTCATAGTCCTGACTCCACGCTTGATAAGAACCGATGACGCATGCGCGCCGAAGGTTTATGGCGCTTCGCGTGCGGCGGGCGCTGGCTTATCGCAGTTTCCACGGGGATATGCGCGGATAAGTAGCAGATCAGGCTATAAGATGGCTTTCAGTAACGTAGGAAGAAATACTCGTGGTTGTAGTGACGTATTTGCGCACAGCGGTCATGCACATTCAAAGCCCGACGTTCTCGTAGAGCTGTCCGTGTTTTTTCGTACACTTTAATTCAGTTCACATTATGTCGTAATCATAAGCGTGCGCAGGGTTTCCCTTCAGGGGGGAGGGGGGAGGGGGGGAGGGACGATGGTTCACCTAAAGTCCCTCTATTTTTCAAAAGTAGCGAAAGGTCTTGATCCAGCCGCCGCGCCCTGCGATAGGCCGGTGTGCGCCACGTGACCTTTTCGCCTTCGCGCCCCGCCCAAAGGGTCCAGCGGCGGCAGCGCTGTGCCGGCGATAGGTACGGATCACTGTGTTTTCTAGCGTGGAGTGTGGCGATTTTGGCAAGTAGAGAGTACTTCACGCGCCTCTGTCGCATTGTTGTTGCAAACTAGAAGCGTTTATGTACCTGAAGTTGAGTGGACGCAGGAATTCCGCGTTTGAATTTAATGTTTGGAGCGTGACGTGCTAGTATGTCGGGTCTCTATATATATGCCTTCGGTTGCCTCCCCGCGCGGAGAACAGAAAAATGTTTTTCTACCCGGAAATGCGAAGTAAGTTATTTTGTAATGGTTATAACTTCAAGCAGCCTTTTGCCTGGTCGGCGTGCTTTTGTTCGTGCATATGCATGAGCATTATCTCAGCAACGCTATTATTGCTTTGGCATTCTTTATGCCGTAGATTTGTGCGCAGTAGTCAATGGAGAGTCACGCCCCGTGTCTCTAAAAATAAATTGCTAGGAACGCAATAAAGCTGCGTTTGTTTTTCTCATTGAGGTGGCTTAAACACTACAAGCTCACAGGGAAATGAGCATTTGGGATTAGTTTTTTGCCACACCTTGCCGTGATCTCGCACACTGTTGTGTGCGAGATCGATTAAGACTTCTTTGTTGAAGCATTCCGCGTGATGTTTTCCCTAGAGGACCAGAATGCTATTGACATGTTCGAATAAATAATATTGCAAGACGCTGGGAGGAAAAGACTGAAACCATATATGCCATATATTTTAGGGCCTGTACGTGTATACATACCCCAAATTTATTTGAAGTTACATTGGGTAACATTGCAACGTACCTTCATATCTGCGGGACACGGAGGCAGCGGGGGGTAGTAAAAGGGGGACGGCTTTGGATAAATGCAGGTTGTTAAAAACAGTTAAACATTAAAATGGGCGAGGTACTAGTGGGCATGCTATATTTCCTAGATCTTGAAAGGTACTCAAGTTGCTGATATTCCTAAAATGCAGTGCAACTGAATATGAGGAATATCAGCCCTTCTCCTAAGGAAGGAATGCATGAGGAATATCCCCTCTTCTCCTAAGTAAACCTCTTAGAGTATAAACACAATAAGCTCAGTTAAAAATACCGTGTAACCGTGGGAAGACTTCCGAACACTGACAAACACAGTCAAACCAATAATAGTGTGTGTTTTGCGCTACGCAATACAAGAGCGCTAGGTGCCCAATGAAGCTTCCGAAAGTACCAGCACGCTGACTACCTGCCTATTTTATTCGAGCTAGAAAACAAGCACTTTTAACTCACCCAAACACCACCTGTTCTTCAAGTTACGCTGAATGTCAAGATATGCAAAGAAAAAAAAATGCCCTGCATGATTGCTGCTGTGGGGAACCCGCTCGGAACCTGCTTCGGAAACGCACGCGTTTTATTTCAATATTTAACGTGCACCATGCTTTACGTGCTCGTTAAAGTTATTGTCCCTGTAGTTTGATAACTGATGAGCATCTTAAGCCACAAATATTACTAATTTAGCGGTTCAAGCGAGCACCCAGTTCGGTTTGAGGCGCCCCCAATATGCATGGGAGCGAGCGGCGCGTCGTCTGCTATCGCTGCTCCTTGGACCCCTCGAGAGGGCGCGCGTGTAGTTGTCGCTACCTTTATAAATATAGGGACCTTAGGTTCACCCCCCCCCCCTCCCTATAATGTCAATGTGTGAGACAGACCTCCCCCAACCCCCTCTTATGTGACTAGGGGGGGGGGGGGCGCCCTTTGCGCACGCCTATGAGCACGCCTATAATCGTAATGCCTATAACGCAGTTAAAAAGAGAAACTAATTTCCCCTGTGCTTTCCTTGGCTTAATTGTCTGTTGGTTTCATTTTGTTGTGGCTAACAAAGAAAGCAACCTCTAAAACACATCCCCTTATTAAATGCGAAGCATTTCTTAGCGAACCTCTGGCACTTTGAGCGTTTCTATCTACGTATCTATCTATCTATCTATCTATCTATCTAGCCGCCTACGTCTGGGTGCTCTCATGATCGCCTCCTTAACTTGGTGTAGACCAAAATTTGCATGGGAGGGTAAGAGTATTTGACGAATATGATTGCCGGTTGAGGACATGAATAACATTAAAATCCTGTCGCGTACGTCGTCAAACCCTTTCCACTAGACACGTGTGGCACATACCCGTTTACCACGGGCCGCGGGGTACGGGTATGCGCCACAGGTGATTGACAGTTTATATCTACCCAGGAACAGCGAGGACAGACATTGGTAACTTAAATGCTAGATCGTTAAGGAAAACCAACATCGGCAGCGTTGACTCAACGAATGGAAAGAACGAAAATTAGGATCCCAGCCGAAATCGAACCCAAGCATTCTGCGTGGCAATCAGATATTCTACCACTGAGCCACGCCAGGTCTATAAACTGGTTTGGAAAAACAGCATACGCAGGCGTTATATCGGTGCAACGTCAATTGTGGTTGTGGTGCTGGCTGTCTAATTTTAAAAACACTAAATTTTTAAACACTACATGATAATCCTACGATGTGTACTCCTACGATGCAGGCGTCATATCAGATTAACGTCTGTAGTTCCAGTGTTGGCTCCGCTTTTATAGCAGTCTAATAAAGATTACATTTGTATTCCTATGATTGAGCAAGATATATTGAAGCATTCCTCGACCCCAGAGGAATACATTAACGAAAGTTACATGTGATATCCACATCACCGCACCGTAAAGTGCACTTCGTCCGCCAGAACGACGCAATCTCCTCTTCATTTCTTACGAGGCTGGGCGATGGCCTCATGCTGACCGAGGATGATGCCAGATTGATTGACAGCCGCTTTGTGGATTAGGCTACGTAGGCCACATACGCCCTGGTAGCCTATGAATACGACAAAAACCAGCCACTGATGTTGGTCTGCGTAGCACTATCCAGGCCTACCAGCCTCGACGGCGTATACCTCACCAACGCGAAGGGTGGCTTCAGGTTCCGACATGTCGCCGGCTCTGTCGACAGACAATTTGTCGACGAAATGACCGAGGCATCCACGAATTCCAACAGCTCTACTATACCACATACTTCACTACACATGGACCCCTCGTCACCACGATCACGACCGGATACTATAATAAGTCATGACCAGCTGCTGGTTCTCACTGATCACGGGGATGAGGACCTTGTTCAAGAACTGTCAACAACATCATCCCCAAATGCACACATGTTCGTGAAACGTGCGTGTGTTCTCGGCACACGTATCACCTTAACGCTTCTGGTGTTGGTAATACCCACGTTGCCATTGGCAGCGTTACCCAACCGTAAACAACTGGTTATATAACACATATGCGGCTCTTCAGCATATATATGTGTGTGTATAAAATTTATACAAATCTTTAGTATCATTTTGTAACGTGTCGCTCACTAAAAAAAGTTACGCCAGTCACCTACCCGCCGCATGCTTCGCATAACATCGACTCCCATGGTACGTGGGATCTGCCGAATTTTTCGTCCTTTGCTGCTATAGCATTGCACTGTTAAGACAGAGGGCGCGGGTTCGATTCCCGACACGGCAGCCGTATTTAAATTAGGAAAAATGCTAGAACGCCCGTGTACGTAAAGTAAGTGCACTTTAAAAAGCCTTCTGTGGTCAAAGTTAATCAGCAGTGGCTTACTAAGCCGTGCCTCATAATCACACTGCGGCTTTGGCACGTAAAACCACCTAATTGACATTTTCTTTAAAGAAGAATGGGTTTTTCGACTAAAAATATATATTAGCCTTGCTTGTTTTGCTGAACTGAAACAGGAGTACTTTTACCTAATTCGTGGGTCCTATTTTTTTAATTATGCATCCAGCAATTAGCTGTCTTCCCCTTTTTCACCCACCTTCGCTGAACACTGACTTCTGGAATCGCGGAGCGGCGGTCATCTGGTCAGCGTTCAGTTTCGCAGATCGATTTCTCCGCGGCTCATTTCGGGTAATTACTGCGGCCGATGAGAACGGGGCTAGCCGACACCTCATCCCGTCGAGCTCTCCGCGGCGTTCGGTAAACAGAGCCGGAAATTCTGACGTATATCAATGACCACCGGTATCGGGTGGCCATTCCACTTGCTGGAGGTCGCGCGTTCTCATATATCATCGACACGCGTACGAAACCGTGCGTTTTTCGGTGAATTGGTGGTGCGGTATCTTTCTCGCAAAATTAGTTCCGATGTGTGCGTGATGAAAGAGCTGTTATTGAATGCGGCAGAATGGCCTTACAGAAAGAAGCAACAGGCGACCGCTGACGTAACCTCTCAATTCAAATCAATTCAATTTCTTTATTTTCTTGGCCAGTTACACACAATGCTGTTCACAATGCTGTTTCACAATGTTGTTTACTGCGCTTCGCTTCAACGTGTTTTTTTTTTCCGGACGTACTATAATTAGAATCGCGTGTAACACGATAGCCTTATGTTATAGCTAGTGAGGACGATCCCGCTTCATGTTTTTTAGATGCGAAGTATCTTAAGGCGGAGCTCAATCCGGTGGTGGTGGTGGTGGTGGTGGTGGTGGTGGTGTGCGGCGTGACCACCCTTACTGCGCACGCGCATACCCTCTCCACACACCTCCTCTCCACTCCCCCTCACCATTCCCCATGTCCTCTACCCCTCTCCCCTTTCCCTCTCCACTCACCCTCTCCCCTTCCCCTCTCCCATCCCCCTCTCCACTACCCCTCTCCACTCACCCTCTCCCCTTCCCCTCTCCGTTTTCACTCTCCCCTCCCCCTCTCCACTTCCCCTCTTCCATCCCCCTTTCCACTCTTCCTCTGAAACGCGGGCTAGACATGCCGAAATTCTCTCCTGCGCAACGCCGCGATGAGCTCGAGCGCATGCGCGTCCCCTCCCCTTCTCTCCTCTCCTACGCTGCCCCCCTCTCACCCGCCTGTAGACCGCGTTCCCCGCTCGCCCTGTGAGAATTAACGGCCAGGCTAGATGGAAGATACGACGCGCGTAGCGTCCCTCTTCGCGTTCCACGACGCGAGGTCGGTAGCATGCCCAACGAACGCCGACGGAACGCGATCGTGCAAGTGCTCCGGCTTCGCATCGCCTCATGGTCCCCTTTAGCGGGAGATGGTGTAATTTTTTTTATCGCCAGCGTCATATTTTATGAATTAAGTCGATAGTGGGCGCGTATACGGAGCCGTTATGCACACTCATCAATATCAGTTGCGCTGTACTTAACTCCGTCTCTTGTCGGTACACAACGCTCACTCGGATACTGCTGCGAATAGAAGTGCTGCATGGTGCTGGATGTCGGACAGAATACGGGAATCGCAAAATCGCGTAGGGCGTACTGAGAAGTCCGAATAAAGTACAGCCATCGGTGTCGGTAACCTAGTAACTGAATACCCGCCTTATAGTGACCTTGCTATTTTCGGCCCATATTTCGTAACAACCATCTCCACGTCCACTGTGTGTGTACGTATACGCCAAGCACTCATTCTCTCGAGCACCACTTTACGCTTGTTGACTGGACATCGTAAACGGGCCCAAGGAGTTCCGCCAAAGACACGAGCGAAAGCTTCGAGCAAACATCTTACGACGGCGTCGAGGACTAAAGGCTTGTGATCCTGACAAAGGTCCCCGCCCCCACATACACTTCACGCAACGTTCAGCAATATTCGTTGTAATATATCGCTCTTATACGCTAGGCTAATGTGGTACTCTAAAATGGACAAAGCCACTCCTTTAAACTAATTATATGCAATATGCGCATAAATGAGTACAGTACGGTCCACTGTTAAAGGGAACACTGAATGAGCACCTTTCATATTGTTGGCCCTTTAGGAGCTAGTGGATAGGGAAACATTGTTCATACACTGCACTAGTCTATCAAAAGAACTCAGAACTGTCAACCACCAGTAATCTTATGGAAATCTAAGCCACTATGCTTTTGCAAGAGAACGAAATTCAAACATGCCATGCGCGCAAGTGTTCCCTTTAACAGTGGACCCCTCTGTACATGTCCTTTCAGTGGCATATGACACTGTATTAGTAGAAGAAGACTGCCGGCGCAATTACACGTGACATTGCTATCGAGGTGACCTCTACAACTGTCCCGTGTTTCAGAAAAACTCTAATAGAGGTCGTAGTTCCGCCCTTTCAGCGCGTTAAGGTTGAACTTGTTTTAAGAATGCCCTAGGAATCATATTTGAGGTAGAACGTAATTCGCATAGTAACAATTCACTTTTATATCTAAGATACCGACGCTTCAGGTAGCTCTGCGTGCTTGCTCGCCAAATGCGTGTCACCTCGTCGCACTGTAACTACCTGCACTTCAAGCTCGCCCGATTATATTCCCTTGATGTCTATCACGGTGGTACAGTAGTTACGGTGCATCGGCTGCTGACCTGAAGGTTGCGGGAGCGATCCCAGCCACACGATCGCGTTTCGATGGAGGCGAAATGCTAGAGGCTCGTGTATACTGTGCGATGTCAGTGCACGTTAAAGAACACCAGATGGTCGAAATTTTCGGAGCCCTCCGCTACGGCGTGCGTCATAATCCTGTCGTGCGTTTGGCACGTAAAACCCCAGATATTATATATTATGTTCTCCTGTTGCGACTTTCGAGTCCTATAGGAAGGCTTCGGCGGTCATTTTGTCTTTCTGTTTTATTGCATGCGTCCTCGCGCCAGCATTCGAAAATAAAGCGCCTCTACGCAAAGTCCGCTATTGAAATTAAGGCGAAATGCTATACTCAGTACACGTATAATGTCTTTTATGCACTCAAGCGGCTAGGCTGAGTGCCTAAAAGTTGAGATGAAACGCAATTTTAGACGCAAGCTCGGCAAGACACTGACGGCTCGCTCTATGAACTATATATAGCAGCTCGCACTGCCACAAATTTTCATAATCCAACCCTTGCTATTTTACTTCAAGCTTCCAGGGTTTCAGGCTCAAAAAGGCTCGAAATAAATGGGCCGTCCAAAGCAGAGTTGCCCTCGGTGAGTGCCTCTATAGCTCGGCTCTTCCTCTCTCGGTGTTTTAAAGTCTTCGCTATAGCGTTCACTCTGTCGGTGGCGTTCTTAAGGCTTCCGCGTATACCGCTATTTCGAGCTGGAGAAATCTGTTTGTTGACTTCAAGCGGCCCGATGAAAATGCCTCGCCGGACTCCTTGTGATCGCCATTTGTTTTGCGCCGTGCTTTCTTCCGGCTGCAGTTTCTTTTTTTTCCCTTTCTTTCTTTTCCTAGGTACTGCGAAGGAAGCGGCCGTTGTGTAGCTTTCGAGTGTTCACCGATAAATTATGTCCACTGACTCGGCAAGCCAAGTGCTTTGCAGTGTAGCCGAGCTTCTCCGCACAACAGACAATTTTTTTTTTACAATTTTCTTCTTTTCTTCGTTGCAATTACCGCCTGACGTCATACGCATTCTCTCCGCCTTTCTTCACATTCCCTTTCTCTCAGTCACATTCCTAAATATCAAAAACAACCTCTGTCTGTGCTTATTGCAGCAGCTTCCTAAGGTCTTTTAACTCTGTAACGAACATTTAGAGGGCAGTAGCTGCACTTTCGAATCGCGGACGATATGTTTCTTCGTTTCGGTTTCTTTATTGTTCTTGCTTTCTTTTATTTTCTTCGTTTATCGTTTTATTTTTCGTAAGAATACCAGCTTTTCGTCGGAAGTGAACGACGATCACTCACTTCTTTCGCAACCGTTCAATTACCTTTGTCGCTGTAGTTTATGGCTGACATTAACTGCGCGATTTCGGAGAGGCAATATCGCACAATCGCAATTTGTAACATTCTTTTTCATTTGTAAGATCATCTGTTAAATGAAAAGTTTGCACGTGACTCTTATAACTTGCTCACATTACTTATCTAAGTTTCAAGTGACATTCGTATGGCTCTATAGAGAAATATCATTGAGGATTTCAGAATGTAAATTTTATGGTAAGCCAAGAATAATGGTTGCATGGTTTACTTGTGTTCACATATTTGTGTTCGCTCTGATTGACGAAGATGTCGAAAGGCTAAGCATGATGCGTGTGTTTCCTCACACCGTTCCAGGAAGCGGCTCTTGCCAGTCACATTTTTTTTCCTTTTATACAAAGTATACGTCGTGTAAAACACGCACGACTTTATGGGTATTCGTGCAAATGAAGACTCGTTAAAAATAAGCGCAGTTACCAACACAAATGGGATCGCGCAAAACATCATTACGTGGTCATTAAAAAGTAGTTAATAACACAGTGCGAGCAGTGCACATACTGCAGCGATACAATGTGCAGAACAGCCATTAGACAACAACACCGTCGGAACACGTGGCCAGAGATATTAAATCTGGGACACTTCTTGCGTTTTGTTTGTGCTTCATGAACATTGACATTATGGAACGCTTCGTTGCAGAACAACCTGCGATGCCGAAATTGTGACTACACACCCGTAAACACACACGAAGAAACACCTATGTTTATATCGTCAAAACTTACTTCTGGCGTCATCATTCCTATGACGTTCTTCGTCTCCGAGTGCATGTGAACCTCTCGTAATCTGCAACTTAGGTATTCCACAGTGTGCAGTGCGCTTGGGGTAGAGTCAGCTACCGCCCTCTAGGCAGGTTACGGCGTAAAACGTCGCAACAAAAAAAAAAAAGAGAGAGAGAGAGAACTACCTGCCGTGGGTTTCTCGGGTACATGAAAGTACACTGTCGGCGTAAACTAAAATACGAACAATACAATCCAACACGGAGGCGTTGTGTTGTACGCCTACACTTGAGTATGCGGCATTCGTGTGAGTAAACAATTATGCTTACACTCTGAAAACGCGAACAAAGATACGCTGCATCGTGCTGTCAAGTGATAATAAAGTGAAATATATTCCGGCGTTGTGTGTGTGTGTGTGTGTGTGTGTGTGTGTGTGTGTGTGTGTGTGTGTGTGTGTGTGTGTGTGTGTGTGTGTGTGTGTGTGTGTGTGTGTGTGTGTGTGTGTGTGTGTGTGTGTGTGTTTACAACTTGAATCGCATCTCGCGCGTTTGCAATATCTCAATCATTTTCGCTATATCACTTTTATGTCGCATTACTCCTCATTTCTACAGCTCTCTACACTCCCTCGTCTATTCCCCCAGTGCAGGGTAGTAAACCGATGGGGCGTCTGGTTAACCTCCCTGCCTCTCCTTTTCTGTCTCTCTCTCTCTCTTTCGATATTTGCATCAGTTTGGCATGTATACAGTAAGCAGCATGTGCAACCTTTAAGTTATCGTACGTGATTGTCCAGATAGCGTTTATCTCGTCTGCTTAAAACAACGTCATTTTTTGTTCCTGGATGTGTCATAAACAACGCTGCATTTTCACTGCAAATTACAATTCAACCTGCTACATTGGTCACAGCGCAGTGTCTCTTATCCCATTATAAAATGCCGTTTATTTGTTTTTGTTATCGTCGCAGAGCATAAGGCAAGGCTAGTGCTCTACAAACATACCGCTAGAGGTAACTCCGCAATGCTCGCCACGTAACGGGCCACGCTCTCCTTTCACTTGGGCGCTCAGCGTACATCGCGTCTGTATCCTAATGTCCTACTATTTACTATTTAGAAAAAAAAGAAGAAGAAGAAAACGAATGCATTGTTCTTCGCTGACGCCGGTCGCGCAGGGAATCCTAAACGAACTCGAAAACACATACGTGGTTTTGCCCCAAGTTCGGCGAAAATGTGCACATAGGTGGCGCGGGGCACGTTTCGTATAGTAAAACGCAAGCTTTTTGAAAGGAAGCCACGTCTACTGTACCTATTTCACTTATTCGCGGCTCGTTCCTATGGTTGTTTGTTCTATAAAAAAAAAAAAGGAGAAACATCTCACTTCTCCCGTAGAGACGGAAGAGCGCGCCGTGACGCCGGTGTGAAAGCGGCGCGACGGAAACAGAGCGATGAGACTTCTTTCTTTCTTTCTATCGTTCGTTCTTTCTTTCTTTCTTTCTTTCTTTCTTTCTTTCTTTCTTTCTTTCTTTCTTTCTTTCTTTCTTTCTTTCTTTCTTTCTTTCTTTTGTAATTTTTGAGTAAACTGAAACGTGCGGCCTTTGACTGGCGACGCACGTACCGTACCAGCGTGTAGACGAGCGTCGTTTCGCCTCCGCACATTTGACGACGTGCAAGGGTTGACTGCTGTGTAGGTAAAATGCGCGAAAGAAGCCTCCGCGGGATACGGGAGACGTGTAAGTGCGGTCTTCAATTGTTTCAAAGCGACTGCGCGCGTTGCACGACCTGTATTGTATTGCAGCGCTTGAAAGAAAGAAGGAAAGAAAGACGACACAGATAGATAGATAGATAGATAGATAGATAGATAGATAGATAGATAGATAGATAGATAGATAGATAGATAGATAGATAGATAGATAGATAGATAGATAGATAGATAGATAGATAGATAGATAGATAGATAGATAGATAGATAGATAGATAGATAGATAGATAGATAGATAGATAGATAGATAGATAGATAGATAGATAGATAGATAGATAGATAGATAGATAGATAGATAGATAGATAGATAGATAGATAGATAGATAGATAGATAGATAGATAGATAGATAGATAGATAGATAGATAGATAGATAGATAGATAGATAGATGAACAAAGAAGGAAAGAAAGGGTCTACTCTCTTATGAGAAGAGTCTGTCGACTGTGTCATGCAGGCGATCTTTGCATGCAGCCGAAACGTGCGAAAGAGTAGTGGGAGGCTCTCGGTAGTTCTACGTGACGTGTAGTCTCTCTTCTTTCGTGCCTTCTTGGAGCGGGGCAGCGAACAGCCTGCTCTGCCGGCTCGAGAGTTCTGTAAACAGCAATCTGCCTGTGATCTTCCGCGACCCTCCTTCTTTCTTTAGTCTTCCACTCAGTGTTGCCATGTCTGAACTGCTCTGTGCTTCGATGTGTGTCAAGACCTCAGACGGGAAAAGTAATTCCCGCGGCCACAGACGCACAGGTCGTCAGTGGGGCTTGGTCAACTCCTCGTCCGTCGTGTACTCTTCCGTTATGCCCGGTATTCCGTGAATATAACTGAACCTTAGATGGTCGGAACGAGCTGGCTCATCGGACTGAAAACGGCCAGTCTGGTTCAAGTAAACAATAAATGATCGTCTTGAAAAACTTGGAGGACGCTTGAGCTTCGCCTTCAAGAGTATAGAACGCGATAGCGTAATCGGACACCGTTCTCATCGCCTTCTCAATCGCTGGTGTGGTTTCGCTCCTCAACCGTGCCGTAAGGAAACAAACGTCTGTGCGCGTAACAATGGCCATTTCAAACTATCCTAAAACGCCTACTTCAAATACAGTTGCGCAACGCGCAGTGCGCCATAATACTTCCTTTTGCAAATCAGCGCAGGACCCACAACGCGTCCGTAAGACAACACGAGAATCTACGCAGCCGCTCACTTTATGATGCTTTTGCTGATAACGAGGATTAAATATGTCTGAGCGCTTTCTTTTATTGACATAATGTAAAAGGAGATGTTGGTGCACAAATAAGGCGCCGGATACTCCTTAGCCCTTGAGTGTAGATCGAGCATACAACATGGAAATAGCATACAAACAGCAGTACATGTATAATATGCACACGAGCGCACATATGGAAAAACACACATCTCAACCAACGCCATCATAACGTAAAAGGAAATGTCCGAAAGACAATTAATAATGTCTCTGATAATGCCGCTGGTCAGCATTGAATCGAATCGGCACATTCGGGCAACGTAGCAATTCGACACTTCTGGTCATTATGGGGATGAATCCGCACATGTGGGCAATATAACAGTCGACACATGATAAACCTCAGCACACACATATAATATGTACTATGTAATGATACATATAATAAGTAGGACATACATATATATATAATAATTGACTTCATGTAATATGAGCATAAAATTCTTCATAATTGTCAGCAATTCCGCTGTTTTCTAAAAACCGTTTTAGCGCTTTTGAAGCGTAAGTCTGTAAAGCTCTGTTTGGCCACGGGCCCAGAAGTCTTTTTATACCGAATGGTCTGCGGTCTAATGCCATTAGTTCTGATTTAAGACGGCCTCTCGGTGTGTCATGATGTGGGCAGTACAGAAGTAGGTGATACACATCTTCATCTACAAATCCACATTCGCATTCAGGAGTTTCAGTTCTGCCGATTCTTTGTAAAAAATGTTTCGTGTATGCGGTGTATTCACCTTAACCGGTGAATGAGTGTTTCCATAGTTCTATCTAGAGATAGCGTAATTTTGAATCCAATGAGCGGATCAATATAGGTTTAAATCACAACTCTTTGAACTTTGGTCAAACCAAGAATTTTTACTCATTCGGAGAGACGCTCCTTTATGATACCGCGCAATTGATTTTTAGAGATTGGCAGAGAAACCGTAACATCTTTACGATATGCTTGTCATGCCGCTTCATCGGCAGCTGTGTTACCAGGAATATTACAATGTCCAGGTAATCCACTGGAATTTTATCTCTTGTTTCGCCTGGCTTGCTTTTATTTGTGGGCCTCGAAAACAACCGCCCGTTGCGCAGTTCACACGTTTTGACGCCTGGCGCGGTTCTACTCTTCTGCCACACAATACTACAAGCATTAAGGAGACTCCTTCCACTACCTGACATTCATATAATGTTCTTTTTTCCCCGAAGCTGTTTCGAGCAATGGCGTGGCCCTATGGTAGAACACCTGCTTGCCACGCAGAAAGCCTGGCTTCGATTCTCAGCCGAACCGAAGATTTTCATTGTTTATTTTATTTGCATCTTTCTCGCTTTTTCGGTCATGGAAAACGCTTATTTTTCGCTCACAACCAACGACGCCGACGCCGACGCCGGAATTTCTGCGAAACGAGCTCTTTAACGCTATCTTGTTAAAATTAGGCGCAACTAGGCACTCCCTCATTCACACACACGTTCACACATGCAAGTACTCATGACAACACCCCACAAACAGCGCGGTGTGGTCGTGAGTACTTGCGAGTGTGAATTTGTGTGTGAACGAGGGAGTGCTTGTCGACTCAAAGGTCGAGCGTGAACTCGAGTGAGGCAATTCATTCGCTGTTTTCGTTGCAATAAAACTTGCTATTTTTGCGCGAACGCTTGCACGCTTCAGCTGCGTATCTTGTAATCTTGATTGATGATTAATATATTAATCCTTACCATCGTCATGACCACCTGGTGTTTATATGTTATGAGAGCTCCGACAATGTATATAAAGAAAGGTGATGCAAAAAAAAGAATCGTAACATATCGCAGTTAACTCACACACTCAATCACTCGTAACCAAAACAAATGCCGACTCAGGCAAACGCGCACCAACATATACCTGACGCGCTGACTCAAACCATCGCAATTCTTTTCAACGCACCCTGTCACAATAAAACCAGGAGTTGGTTCTCGCCAAGTAGACTGTGCTTGAAGAAAGAAAAAGAAATAGCAGTACAAGCAACGTGCATGTGAAGTACACAGACGTTATGAATCCCACGGAATACGTGCTCTATCTGCATGAAACTATTCGGAGTGTTAACTAGTTAAATGACGAAATAACTGCGAAGTACGTCCTGTATATTATCATTACTGAAGCGACGTGGTGTATAACGAAGAAAATAGAAACAAAGCTATACTCTAGCGTAAAAACCTGCGCTGTCGGAACGCGACATTTGCCACAGCGGCGTGAAGGAGGCAGCGATTATAAAAGCACGCCCGACCTTTTCACGCCGTACCGTCTTTTCTTCGCGACTTCGAAAGTTGAGCTCGAAATTGAGGTCTCCGTCGTCTCGCGCGCGGAATAAAATCGGGATGAAACAGAGACGACACGAAATATCTCGGACTCTTTTCTTTTTATCTTTCCATCCGTATACGTTCCATTTCAAAAGAGTGCGACGCAATAATCCTTCCCCTAGGAAGTCAAAAACAAAGCTCAGATGTGGGTCTGACGGAAGATATAGGCTTAGCGAAACATTTATTAAAGAAAAAAAAAACATAGCCAAAGTACAAAGATCAAGCAAGAAGGATCGCAAGTAAGGAGGAACTTAAGAATAAAGGTCAGCCACACGGCAGATCCGGGACGACTCACAAAATTGACTGCCATGTGCAAACGGGCCTGTTCTTTCCTCCTCGCCCCTTCGTTTACTCCCATTGGCTGCAGCTTATACCCCTCTCCCATTTTCGAGCGTTCTTCATTACTGTCTCTGCACATATGAGGCTGCCTCGTGTCCCGGGTTTTCTCGCAACTTCCTTTTCCCATTATAAAATTCTCACTGTTTCTGAGTCTTAATTTCTTATCCTTTTCTTGTTTTCCCCACGATCTTTCTTTATTTACTCGAACGGGTCGGGCTAATTTTACCCGCCGCACGACGCGCAGTTATGCGGCGGGTGCCTTAATAACGAAGAAGGACGACGTCTCTGACTGGCTTCTCCGAGCTGCGTCAGCGGAGCCGCCGGAGAAATGTTTGCGCGAGAAAGATTGATGGACTGATTAGGGGAGGGGCTTTTATCTGTCTCGCGGCAGAAGTTACATTCTCGTCATAGACGAGAGGTCACGAGAAGAACGCGGAGTGAGGGTGTAACGAAATGAAGGCGTATAAAAAGACCTTGATGCTGATTTCGCGGTGCACGTGCGCCTCGTATGCAGGCGTGTCGGCTATGCGTACACTAATAATCGTGACCTGATTGCAGTTGTAGGGGGTCACGAATCATGTCGTTGTAATCTGGACAAGACGTCATTGTGAGAAAAGAGAATCATTTTTGCTGCGATTCACTGACACAGACAGAAGAAGCGCACACATTACGAGTGTGCCGGATTTCCGTGTTTTATTTTCGAAATTGAACACTGCTGCGGTCGAGCCGCCCAAGTAGAGTGACACGTCTCGCGTCGCATTTCTGTTAGTAGTCAGCGAAAAAGAAATGGCGTACTCACATTACTATTCTCCTGTTCGTGCCCCTCATCGCCTGTATCATACTTAAAGAAAACTGAAGAGTATATCTTTAGAATAGGAGCTTGAGCGAGTTGATGGCATTCATAGTACTTGTAAACGTTTTACTATAGACCCTGTCCCATCTACTCCTTTAGCCTATAGTCCAAACATCGTGAAGCGCGCGCATTTACAAGTGTAAAGAGAATGAGTGCATTAAATTGAACCATTATAAAGCAGGATACCAAGTAGACGTGTCTTACCGCCAACGGGGGCTTTGTAACTATATACAGGGTGTCCCAGCTATCACGCAGCACGATTTAAAAAAAGAGGAACGGCGTTACGCGAAGCGAACCTGCTGCATATTGTTCCTAGTACACTAGAGTAGCCACTGCTATTTTTGTTCAATAACCTGCCTTCAATAAATCAGTTGTTAGTTTGCGCCTGTGCTCGTCTGGTCTTCTCTTGTGTTGTGTGGTGTTGCGCCTTTAACGATGGTTCCCATCTCTGAACACCAACTAGCCCAACAGTCAACTCTCTTACCCTGTATATCCTTACCACGGATTTAACCTTGACGCTGCGCCTCATTCTATCATGTGGTTATATTGCCAAATTATTGCGATAGCAGTTATATGGACACTCCAGGCGCATTTGCGCCGTTGCCGAGAGGTTCCGTATAAAGTCCAAGGGCGATAACATCAACCCTCGCGTCGTATGTACTTGTGAGGGAAAGCGTGCAAGGGTTTCCGACGACCGCGACTCAAGCGGAGAGGAAACACGCCGGCCGTCTCTGTTACGCGATATGCGCATTGTTAGGAAGTAGGGAGGGGGGGTCCCTCTCGGGTGCGCAGGTGCGAGTACGGGTCGTGGTATCCCCCTGCTGCCACCACTGTTACGAATGGGGGTTGCGTGTCGTTGTAAGCCGGGAGGCTGGCGAGCCGATGTAGCCGAAGATCGGACTTTCGCTTAGGAGCAGAGCAAGGAGGCAAAGGTTGAGAAAACAGTAACAACGTTTATCGCAGTTACAGCAGGTTATAGCAGTACAGAGCCTGCCAGCACGACCAAGCCGGCTGGGGCGACTCCTCAGGCGCGTTTACACTAGAGCGACACGACACCGACGCAGACACGAGGCAGACGCAGACGGTCGTCCGACGAGTCGCCCGCCGACGATGTCGCCGGACCGTCTGGTCACACTAGGCCGACAACGACGCCGACGCCTCCAAAGACAGCATGTCGTAGTAGTGCAACATGATGGCAGACCAAAAACACCAGCAGAACGTATCGGCCGACGTGTCGTCGGGAGGTCTTCGGGAGATCGGTGGCCGAGCGAAAATTTTCCCATGTCGTTGCTTCGGACGTCGAAGGGGTTGATCTTGGGGGAGATCCCCCTCGACATAGTCGGGCATTTGACAATGGGCATCTCGCGCACCCCTCCGACGTCTTTTCTTTGCTTCCCTTTGTCTGTCCGCACCCCCGTACCCGTCGCCGGAAGGGGTGGCGGGGGCCGCGCC
This sequence comes from Rhipicephalus sanguineus, assembly GCF_013339695.2. Taxonomy (NCBI): domain Eukaryota; kingdom Metazoa; phylum Arthropoda; class Arachnida; order Ixodida; family Ixodidae; genus Rhipicephalus; species Rhipicephalus sanguineus. The sequence goes on along the minus strand of NC_051181.1, from coordinate 139,030,229 downwards.
GCTACCCCGAGAGGGACAATGGTAGAGGAGGGAGGACAGCTGAAATGAGCTGCAGGTGTTCCCCCGTTTTCAACTTTAGCGCGCAAGTTTAGTCGGTGTAGCTGTGCGCGCCTTCTGTGTGACAAGAGAATCGGCCGACGAGAGGCTGGGAGCCCGATAAGACGTGGACGGCGTCTTTCATAGACGATCGGCCGATTGTTGGCGTCGTTTCAGTGTAAATAGGACGACGGCACGACAAAAGACACTCCCGGCAACAGTCGGCAGACCGAAATCGGTGTCGTGTCGTTCTAGTGTAAACGCGCCTTAATTAAATAAAGTGCAAGTCAATTGTTTGTTGTCCTCTCCACAGTTTTTGGGGCGTGGTCCACATCGTCCGCCCACTTTTAGGACGTCCTCCACGTAGGCGGGGCGTTGACCGATCATCGTGTAGCACGCACGACACTACACGGCACTGTCGAAGACGGTCTGATTCCCACAGGCAAGGCGCGGTCGGGGCACAGACAGTATACGTCGTAGGCCGGCGCAGATCCGTCGGACCTGTTCCCCGGAACAGTAGCGAGATGGCGTTGGTGGGGGAGAGAAGAGTCCGTCAAAACTCTTGCGGCTGGCCGATCCTCGCGTGGGAAGGAGCGTTGTAGAGGGCAACGGCTCCGTTGACCATCGCGCAGAAGGCGTTGGTCTCGGGTTCGAATCTTGATCCAGGACGAATTAGGCGTCAGCAAACGAGCTTTCTTCCTGAGAAAACCGCATATTGGTTTCCTTTGTAACTTCGTGCTGCGAACGGGTGGACATCAATACTTTTCCCTTCATCCCCCTCTCCCCCACCCCACGTGTAGTGTAGCCAACCGAGCCAAAGCTTGGTTAACCTCCCTGTTTTTCCTCTTCGTAACTCTCTCTCTCTCATAACGTGCCACGCCGCAGTGGAAATTTCCTGAAAAATTTCGACAGTAGGTGCTATGCAGGATGGCCCGAGCTTGTCGTGAAGATGAGTTGCTCCGAGTTCGCACTATGGCGGTCGTGACAGGAATACAGTGCGGAGCGCGCGAAAGCAGCGTTGAGAAAAATGGCTACGAGAACGCGCATGGCATAGCAAACGCATGTGTGGCGTTTGCGGCGGTTTTCAAAGAAACACCGCGTGCGAACGCTTCAGCGTCGTCACTCGGTCAATATTTCAACAGTGCAGTAACGTCGGCGTGATTTCCGCACCATCTCTTTGCCAACTGAACATCGCGCCTCCCACAGGCGTGTTCGTGGGCGTTTGTCCTCTTTCAGGCAAGTTCTTTCGTTCCACCTGGAGCATGGAAATTTCCGCTATCGAAGGCAACAAGGGCTCACACGCAGCACTCTCGTGTAGCTCGTTTCGCTTTTATCGAATATTACAAGTAAATAAATGGACAGGTTAATGTTATATACAGTACACGTCTGAAGATGTTTATGCAGTAACGAATCGGTAGAAACAATGTATTCACAGACAAGCAAAGTAGTACCATTTCTCGCCGCAAATGTCACCTATGCGCTCGCTTCACGGGGTTAATAAAGTTACGGTATATGACTCCTTTAGGTGCCATATACAGTACCTAAAGGTAGCATATAGAGTAACTCTGGGTGGTAACGCGGCTGAACAGTTAGTAGTACGTCGTGAGCGCGGTAAATCGTTTGCGAGGCATCGTAGCCCCGTGATGAAAGAACCTTTAGTTCTCCGTGCGTGTGCGCATCGTCTGTGCGATTCAGCTCATAGCTGAATCCTTGCCGTGGCCGTCTGTCAATCAAGCTGATTGACACGCGAACTCGGGCTCAAACTCTTTGATCCTGAGAAGGCCCCAGTTCAACTCGCGACTGTCATAGTGCCGGCGTGACTGTCAAGCGTTTCATGTGATGGACGCTGTAGCAGCTTCATCCAGCTTTTCACGTGGCTCAATTAACGTCCACTCAGTCTGCTCGGTCTGCTCAGTCTGCTTCGGAGTGAAGATCGCGTCAGCTCAGTATCAATTTTCATGGTATTAATTAACTTGGTCTTAATTAGCAAGTCCTAATTAGCCAATCAGCCGGGCTCATGTTTTCAGGGAGCGAGAAGAAGAGGACGAAGAGAGAGCGCCGGCCGGGCAACGCGCTAGAAGGTAGAGGCCGGTCATGGTGATCATGACGATGATACTCGTACCTGTGACCTCCGCGATTAGCTCCGGCCGCGCGCTGTTGAAAGGCGCTTGGCCGGAGCTAATCTCGGAGGCCGCGGTACTAATTATTCTAAAGAATACTTCATGCAGGTATTAAACGCTTGAAAATAAATTTAAGCAGCCCGTACCTCTAAAAAATATTGTTACTAAAAATTTCCGACACTTTTCTTGCATGGGTGCACTTCTGCACTCCGTGGAACGACAAACAAATGAAAGAAGATGCTCTTGGTGGAAGACGCCACCCAACTTTTGTAGACCGCCCTTGACGGGACGCCGCGTTCCATCGTCTCAGAAACCCAGCGTCAACCTTCGTCCTTACGGACTCAATGACGGCTTATCGCAACTACCTTAAAGGCAAAATCAGTCCTCTAGCACGCAGAATACTTTCACAAGCAGCAGAAGGCCGTACTGAGGGAGACTGGAAACAAGTCATATGGATAACTGGCCACTGTGGAGTCAGAGGCAACGAGCTAGCTCATGCCTCCGCCCGAGCTCTCTTACCCCGGGACTCTAACTTCAGTGTAGGGACTCCAGCCCTTCCAGATCAGACGGCCCACCTGACCACATACGCTGAAATATTACAAAACCAAAGGCTTGCGCGGAGGAAATATCCTCCACCACATCCTCAACTCAGTAAAGCCGCACAGGTAGCCTGGCGCCGCTTACAAACGTTATCGTATCCCAACCCACACATACTTTCCAAAATCGACCCTGACAAGTACCCCTCACCAACATGCAAGCTATGCAACACTAATCTAGCTACACTTTATCACATGGCATGGGAGTGCCAGTGCAACACATCCAAAACAGATTTCTTTAAGGATTTCAGTAGAGATGGATGGGAGGCGGCACTGTCCAGCCCGGACCGGGGGGTCCAAGAGGCCCTGGTGGCCCGCGCAAGGACCGGGGCGCAAGCCAATGGGATCCCGGACTAGGGACTCCACCCATTCAGCAATATGTATAATAAATTTTTTCATCATCATCATCCATCGTCACCAATGGAAAGCGGCGCGCGCTGAGGGCTGGATTTGACTTTTTCATACTATTAGTTAATTTAAAACGGGGTGTCGCCCGAGCTTGGAGAAATTCCGAGTTTTGCCAAACTCGGGCCATCTTGCATAGCACGCCATTTACGTAGGTTTCTTAAATGTGCAGCTAATGCACTGTACACTGGCCTTCTCGCACGTCATCGCTATCGCAACGCGGTTGCCGCGTCCTGGATCGAACCCGCGACTTCGATCTGAGATACGAAACGCCGTAGCCAGCCGCGACGGGTCACGAAAGGGTAGGAAATGACGACAAAAAAAGAAGGACTGCGTTTTCTATTCTCCCTCCTCATTTCAGTGCTCGCTTTTGCGTCATTCGCGTGGCTCGGTTTCAATATCGAGCGCTCCGTATCAACTTGCCCTACTTTCCGCCTTGCCGTTCACCTCGTTGCCATTAGTGGCGATTGCGATAGCCCTTAATGATTTCCTAATGATGCTCTGTGTCTCATCTGGTCTTTGTGTTCTCGCGATAATTGCTGTTGGATTAAACAGGAGTCCAACACAGAGCCGCTACCTCTCTTGTGTTTCAGGTCCTTCCCCCCGCCTCTAAACCTTTCACTGAGAATACTTCTAAAAGGATATTTTATGGCAGCGTGTATATTAAGGCGCGAGCCTGATATGCCTCATCAAACGGGAAAAGTGACCGTCGCGATAACACGAGTGGCACCGAAAATCGCAACGTCATACGAGATTCCTAAATGAGTCACATGGGGCATACGAGATGTGACGTCATCGTGACGTCACAAATCGCCGAAATCGTGGTTTAAAAGAGCAATGAAATAGATTGAGAAGGAGAAAATAAGAAGATTATGCTGCTGATGAGGATGATGAGGAAGCCAAAGATGAAGATGAAGTTGAAGACGAAGTTGAAGTTGAAGACGAAGAAGAAGATGATTAAGGAAATACCCGTTAAATAATTATAAAATATGATTAAAAGTAAGACATACAGTCGAGTTTGGTCGGGTCAGGTAAACTCAGCTGTCTGGTTGGCTCAAAATTTCAGACTTCCGTTATTATAATAGCACTTATTCCCTTCCTTTTTTTGTAATTAATGTAATTATCATCCATAGGCTACAATACCCTTTGTAATTTTATTGCTCTTTATCTTTGTAACCTTTTTCTACTTTAGTGATAGGGAGGTAAATATTAATGTTATTATCGTCCATAGGCTACAATACGTCCTCTTGGTCAATCTCCCAAAGTGGGTATGTGCCAAACTTGGTAGGCTACAAACAAACAAACAAACAAACAAACAAACAAACAAACAAACAAACAAACAAACAAACAAACAAACAAACAAACAAACAAACAAACAAACAATTTCACCTCAATCCTCCACAGTGGGTGTGAGCCACAGTTATAGGTGAACAAGAACGATAACAAGAACCTTCGAGTCATCTTAGGCGGATGCGAAGGGGACCCTACGAGTCGTCTACTGGCCAGCGTGTGTCCGTTCAGCAAGACTTCACATTGCAGCCGTAATTCTTACAGGACTTTGCACGTGTACTGCTATTGATATCGCTGCACACTTCCGCTGAAAGCAGAGTCGATCGTAACTGCATTTTTTGACCCTCCCGCTAGTATTCTAAAAAATGAAAGACGTAATTTTAAGCTGGAACTCTCCGTATTCACACTCAGCCTCTTGTGAATATGAATGATCAAAATAAAGTTAAGCACTTACCGTCGTGTTATGTTGGCCTTTAATGAAATATTACTATACTGTCACTGGCATTTATGTTAATTAGTTGTAATTATCGTCCTCTTTAGGAGTTCTGGATAATTTTTGACAGATTAGAACCCGTTGTCAAATATCACCGCATTGTGGAAACGCTTTATATACATTTCCTCGTGTAAATATGACTCTTCGCTTGTCATATCACTCACTGATTTAAAACATGTGTACTAAGTTATTATGCAGTTTTAGTACTGAGTTCGTAGCGTACTTAAGAACGTTGCGCTTCGCTTAGTTCGCATAAGAAGTTCTGCGCACGTGCTCTATGCGATAAAATATGCGGCACTGAAGGTCGTTATTTCTTACTTCTTTTTCTTTTTGCCACTCTGACCGTAGTATTTAGCAATGTTGCAACTCGCCCTTGTGTAAATGTCCAATGTGGGTCCTTATGGGCTGATAAATGATCACGATAATGATGATCGGACGCCAGTCAGCCATTAGGAGTCAGCCGTGATAGTGGAGACTTACTATCAGTGAAGGCAGTCGGTTAATGCCAAACAGCCCTAAATACGTAAAAGATTTAATAACTCGTGCATTGGTTTTGCAGTGAAGCTGCATACGGATAGGAGGCGGGAAAATTATCCTTGAGTGCGCAAATTTGTAAGGAATGAGCAATGCTAGCATATGCTCGAAGGGTCTCCGCACTTGCACTAGTTTCTCTTCAGGTTTTGTCAGCGTATACAGCAAGGGACGACACCCTCCGCAGTATGAATCGCTACCCATAAAATTCTTTAGGCGTTCCTAATATCATTTAAGCTAACGTCACCAAACGCAAGGCTTGTAGCACGCATCTCTTGAATGTGGCGATAGAGAAATCGATAGCTACCACAAAAGATGCTGTGCGTTTCAGCGTCACCGGTTAAGCATCTGTACGGAGAGCTTTGGCGGTGATTCATTTTTGCATTGACGAACGTAATGCGTGATGCAAATCACAAACTAACTACAGTATACCTTCTATGTGCGAATGCGCCTTGCTTGAGCTATGGTTAACGGCTAGCGCCTGTCGTACCAACGCTGCACACAACGGGTCTTGCGGGGAGAGCCAGCTGGCGGCTTCTAAATCCTGTCTTGCCAAGCCTCAGCTTCTAAAGACACGCTTTAAAGAAACAAGCGTTCCGCCTGGTAGGCACCACGAACTAAACGTCAAAGCAGCCGCTAGCTCCTTCCTTCTTGCTTTTCGGTGTTTTTGTTTTGCTTACCCTTCCCCGCGTGTTTTTCTTTGCACAGCCCGTAACAACGGCCGAGCCATAACAATAGCCGCTCCATCACTGCCAGAGAAAATTTTGCACCACCTAGACAGGCACTTTGGTCTCGGCGCGTTGCGCGCAGACTCACGCGCCTGCAAGGCTTGCTGGCACGGCTGTGCCGCAAGTTTCAACGTTCAGCTTCAAACACAGACATGTACGCTGAGCTCGGATTAAACCATTTTGCCTAGCTGCTGGCCAGCGCTGTAGGAAGTTCGTTTCATAACATTTTGCCTGCATCGACTTGTACGCAACCTGTCAACTCCTCGAGTCGAGCAGTTTATTAAGGCGCATGCCTGCGGTGCCTCATCAAGCGCGAAAAGTGACTTTCTGCGTCGGTGTCAACATGAGTGGTGCAAGAAATCATTATCATGTGAGGAGGTCACCTCATGACGTCATGGTCCGCCAAAAATTTGGCGTCATCATGACGTCACTATTAAGTCATCACACGACATAGTCGCTTGGTCAAACCTGGGCCGACATCGGATGCAGTTCTACAAAACTACGCGAGGTGCAGATAGCTTTCGTGGATAGGAAGCGGCGGAGAATCTGTACGAACAAAGAAGATGGCTTTCGCCTTCGAGTCGTCTTATGCGAATGCGTAACGGACCGCGTGGCTTTTTCTTGACTGCTTTTTCTTGTGCGCATAACGGATAACGGATACTTCCCGTGGTACGGGACCGCTTATCTTCGGGGAGGTCCACCCTTTCGGGTGAGGTATAAAGCTGATTTTTAAACGGTGGTGCAAATTGTCTATCAATGTGGACCAAAATGACGATTTTCTGAAATTCGCCATTTTTTCTCGTAAAGTTTAGAAACTTCAGTGGTCTGAATATATTACTAGCGCAAAATATACCTTTCATAGAGTAAGTATTCATTACTCTGATATTCATGCATGGCGCAATATTGCAATGGAAAAAATGCAAACATAGAACATTTTGGCAAAATTTCTGGAGGCGTATATGGCAGGAAAATTGCAGTAACACTGTTGACCTTCTAACACCTTACGCAAACGCATTTGCTTAATATGTAGACCAAATTTGGTATTGAAACAAGAAACGATACTCTCCGAATTAATTGTCTTACAAACAACAATCAGACGACATTCTGCGAAATTCAGATGGCTCCCACGTGACGACAAAATTGTTTCTTTCCGAGAAATTGTAGTAATTGACTGTTTTCAATATAAGAAATCAGCACGATTTTTTTTTCGGATACATTTGAGATGGTCGCCAAAATTGTTGGGACGTTTCGCGTGGAATAACCCATTAGCATGAGGACATCAATACAAAAGAAAGAGAAATACCATCGCGGAAAGGCAGGGTGGTTGAGAAGGCTGAGCAAGGTAGGTGACGCTGCGCAGGTAAAGAGCGTTAGAGGAGGAGGAGGACACGACTCGAGCAGCACATAAAGAAGTGTTCGTCGTCCAGTTAGTCACAAGCAGTCACATAGCTGGCAAAACCTCGAGAAAGCAGCAAACCTTTTGTCGCTTTTTTCTCCTGTTAAGGGTCTATTATATAAGTGCCATAATACTGCCCGAATGACAAGCCTCTTATCGCCCCATTTGCGCAATAAGAGAATTCCACCGACGGAAAGGGTAATTTTTCGTCCACTTCAATTTCTTTCAATTTAAGTGACAATCATTACAATACAGTTCAGAAACCACAAATAATGTCCCTTTTGCTTTCCTTGGCTTGATTGTCTGTCGGTTTCATTAGTTGTGTATAATACAATTCCCCTACTTTCGAACTACATATGCAAATTCACATATACGAACAGCTCGGTACATAGGTCTCAGTTATGCTTAGCAAGAATGTTCGACGTTTTCAGTGCTACATGAATGTTGTTCATGAAACCTATTAAGCTATTAATGCGGCAAAGCTGACGCTTACGTTATAATAACTGGAGATGATTGTCACCCGGCTCACTAAAGCCTGAGGACTCAGTCGAACGTTGCAGTTAATCGCGATTACAAACTTCACAGAAACTTCGATGCTGGTGTCGATATCAAATTGTTGTGAACGAATACTACCCAATTCAGTTTTATTGTTTTATTTCGTATTATGTGCCTCGACGTGTTTACGTATCCGAATGCCTTCAATTCGTTCCGTATCCGTGACAAAAAATTTCGACATCCCCCTAGCAATGTCTTCCGTCCGAATGACTAACGATCAGAAGACCACAGCCAGAAAACATTCATTTTTTTTTTTTTTACATTTCGGCCTGTTCGGCTCATTATCGCGACGCGACAGTGCGGCTATCAGCTCTCCGTGTTACTGCCTCGGACTCCATTCATTAGCATATCACTCTATGGCTGTGTGTCTTCAATGTTCGGAGCTTCGCCGCTCCGGGCAACATAATCGTTGGCTCGAATATCGACTCGGATGGCGGCTATTACTGGGCACACGGTCGTTATGCAGATTTTAGGACTGAACCCAGGGTTCCAGCGTTTCTTTCGGATCTCGCGAACGCTGCCATAAAAGAGCGGTGCGCGAAAAAGATTAATTTACATAGGCGTAAAACAAAAGAAGCGGGCATTCTCGTGCTCTCGTCTCTCTTTTTTTTTTGTTTCTACGGTCCGTTCGTTTAAGTAATAGTGAATCCGAACTACCTCAAATATGCATTATACTTCCATAAAGAAGTCACGTGCGCAGGCTTTTCAGCGCACTCCAGAATGAAGAGTGTCTGGCGTCAAGAAATGGACAAACAAAGAGAGAAGGGGGTTTGGGGAGAGGGCGCCGGGATGGCATTCTCAAGAGCTAATGACGGTTGTTGGGTCAACTTAGGTTGTTGTCTATTCATACGCGAAAACGAAACGGCTCTCACTCACAGCGACGCACAACGACCGACATTACCCGACATTAGCCAACACTTACCGCCCTTTAGCCGAAATTGTAGCTGTCATTTACCACAACATAGGGCTACACGCTAGCCGACATTAGTCAATAATACGCCAAAACTAGCCAGAATTACATGTCGGCTAGGCAACATTGACGAGCACTAGTCAACATTCGCCATCATTCAGCCATGTTTATCTAACACTAACGGTTATTAACCCGTGTTAATGAGCGCTGGTATTCTGCGAACGAATGCGGTAGTCCAGTACACTGTATGTACTACATAATGTCAGCACATCGGTATCTCTAAGGCACGCTGACCTCCAGTGAAACAACGAGAAATATTAAACGATATTATCGACCTTCTAAACTAGGCTATGCCGTTCTTGAGTAACTGAGTATGTGGAATCTGATGGAACTGTGTTCATTGCACGTACTTTTGACAAATAGAGCAACATCGGTTATTGCCACGTGTGATCAGCACAATAAAACTATAAATCCATACATAATGGAGGCAAGCAAAGTCAGGTTACATTTTAATAAGCGCGGGCTTCTTGACGTAATAGCACGTTACTTTCCACTGTTCTTCTTTCATGTTGCTTCTGTTTCTTACATCTGACCTACGCCATTCTTAAGCCACTATGACACGTGCCACGCTGTACGTGCAACTTGGCTATAGACCTGTGCTCGCCCAATACCCCAGGACTAGTATGCGCCACTGTAATACAGGTGATACAAAACCGCGCATTTGTATAGGTGTCACGATGCCCTCTGCACACACCTATATTCACCGTAAGCGTCAGCCATCGATTTTGCAATCGTGGCAAGGCTGCATTGACGTCCCTACAGTGGCGATCCGCATGATGGGCACATTGCATTTCGGCATAGGCTGGCGAACAGGATAGTGCATAAACATGTGAATGAACCCTGCACGAAATCGCACGTTGCATAGGATAACATCATAACAATTGTATACATATCATTCAGTTTTATAACGTTTGAATTCCTTGCTTTCGCAAAAGCTTCGCTCTAAACAGATTTCAAGGCGTGCGTTGCATGTTTATAGTTTTATCTACATGTTTAATGCATCGATAAGGCGCTTCACTGTGCGCGCTGACGTTTCACTCTTGAGACAAATAGCGTGAAAAAAAGAAGGGTAAAACGTAAAACGAAAGGAACGATACAGTTCACAAGGAAAGTAAGTGAACTGGGGAGAGAGAGTGGGAAAGATAAGGGAAACGCGGGGTGGTTTACCCGGGAAAGTCTCCGGTTTGCTACCCTGTACTTCGGAAGGAGAAAGGGGTGTAAAAGAATGAGAGAGAAGGAGAAGAGTCTGTGACGACACTGCAAAGTCATGACTATAGCACCGTCCAAGCGCGACACACCACCATTTGTCTGTGAACAGTCATAGTTTGTCATTTATTCCGGTTTCCCGAAGAAACCACAACAACGCCCTCAGAAGCCCACAGAAATCAATATTGTGTTTGCGAAGAAAGCAAGCTGTTTGTTTGGTTACCGCGCCAAAAAATAATAACAATCGTTTCTTTTCTTCTGACAATGCCACAATGCAGGAAAAGGGTGGACAAACTTCGGGCAGTTCGGTGAATTTCTCTCCCTCTCTCTCTCTCTTTTCCATATCGGAAACCTCGGGAAACACCATCCGGGGGGCAAGACGGGAAATCAATCAGTCCGGACTTGCGTTACGCAAACGCCATCAGAGACGACCACCACCACGGTTCAGGAAGACGGCAGCATGTGTGTGTTTACGTGGCCGGCGTTCGTAAATCACGTGACTCGTGTTATCGTTCTATTTTTATCCCGCTCCTTTTTCGCCTCTTTCTCCTCGATGCAAGAAGCGCCGGCAGGTTCCCTCCCTATTCGTGTGACCTTTCTGCGTACTTGTTTCCGTTTCCCATTTGGCCGCTTCCCACGATTTTTTTTTTTTTTTTGCCTTTCTGCCTGCCTTTCCCGAGAGTGCTCTTCCGCGTCGGTCACTCTCGCTTGGTCCGCAAAACACGGGACTGGCATTAGCTCCTGCTGCGGAGAGAAAGAGAGAGAGGGAGGAGAGAGAAGGAGGGAGGGACGTGGCTTCACGGCAGCCCTCTCTCTAGTTCCACGTGGGCCTTCCTTTACCGCTAGAGAGATGGAAGGGACAGCGCAAGAGCGAAAAAGACACATCTCTTCCTTCTCCCTCCCCCATCTTCCTTAGCCTCCCTCTATACAAAAGAGTGTTTTCAAGATTTAATGGCGACCACGAAATCGGAATGACGCCAGCGGTCACTTGCATTGTTCCGTGATGATATAAAGACGCGCGCCCGCGGTCCTGCTATGAGTATTCCAACTGCGCAGTTAGTCGGGCCCATGCCCGTTGCACATCGCGCATGTATGTGTAAATCTCGGGTAGTGCGTAGTAATAGGCCCGCCCTATTACTACAGGGCGCTTCAATTGCTGAACTGTCATGATTTCGTTATGCAACATATAACGCATGCGCACGCGCACTAGCCCGGTCAATCAATCAATCAATCAATCAATCAATCAATCAATCAATCAATCAATCAATCAATCAATCAATCAATCAATCAATCAATTAACGAAAATTTTCGGCACATTCCACGCGTTGTGGGAATCGGTTTCATGCGAAGCACTCAGCAAGTACTTCTATGCTGTATTTTATGGCTTTGAGCGAAGGGTTACGAGGTGGATCGACGTGTTTTTGTAAGTGTAGTAGCTGTGTGCACATCGTGGGCTTACTAGGCACGTCGACAACACTGGCGTTTAAAGGGTAACTTGTGGTGCGACGTAACATCAGCCCTCACGTTAGCGTAGATACATCGGTATCGAAACTGAGTGCACTTTATGGTGCAGTCATGTGAATATCATACGCAACTTTCGTTGGTGTATTCCTCCGGGGTCGAGCAATGCTTCAATATAGCTTGCTGAATCATAGGAATACAAATGTAATGTTTATTAGGCTGCTATAAACGCGGAGCCAACACTGGAGCCACAGACGTTAATCTGATATGACGCCTGTATCGTAGGAGTACACGTGTAGTGTTTATTGCTTTCTTGTAAAATTAGATAGCCAGCACCGCAACCACAGCTGACGTTGCACCGACATTACGCCTTCATAGGCTGTTTTTCCAAACCAGTTTATAGACCTGGCGTGACTCTGTGGTAAAATGCCTGATTGACACGCAGAATGCTTGGGTTTGATTCCTGCTGGGACCCTATTTTTTATTCTTTACATTCGTCGGGCCAACGCTGCCGATGTCGGTTTTTCTAAACGGTCTCGCATTTAAGTTACCATTGTCTGTACTCGTCGTTCCTGGGTAGATATAAACTGTCAGTCACCTGTGGCGCACACAGACGAACAATCAAGACGAAAAACTCGCGAGGTGTGTGTACGCTTCGTGTTTTTCTTTTGTGATTGTTCGTCTGAGTGCCCCCTCTGCAGCGTACTTACCCTCAGTTAAATGATAAGCAGCGTTAGCGCCAAGTCTGGTCTGTCCTCCATGATGCTACAAAGCTTCGTTCTCCTTTTTTTTTTTGTTCTTGCACTCGGGACATTTAGTTTATTCGCTTCAGAAGTCATAAAAAGCGCGGTAAGCTAACAAGCTGTGTTCCTTGTTTTGTTTGTTTTCTAGCCTCACAGGTTTCACCACTCTTCTGAGCTCTCCGATGTGAACGCGCGTCTAACAAAGGTCGTTCGTTGACTCATTTTGCGAAACGAGAAACAAAGCAACCTTTCGATACGCCGCTGCAGGTATCAACGAATGCAAATCCTGCTTGCCCGCACGTCGCTTTCGCCGACTCCGAAAACGTCGACCCCGCGTGGGCGCGCCATATTACCGTGCCTTCCATTGTAGCGAGTGCGCGCGCATGTCTGCCGCGTTAAAAAGGTTGACCTTTTTATGAGCCGCAGCCAACTGTGATGCCATTCCATGGCCGGCTCGAGTTTCCTTTAGTGGGGCGAAAATAAACGGATGAATTGTTACTGGCTCCAAAGCGCTCTTGGGTGCGTGCAGTCGGGCGATCAATATGACGACTTCGCTCACGAGACGAGCAAAAGTATTGCAAGTGCATGAGCCCGACGTCATACTCCAGAGTGTCTCATCACGCTTGAGGTCCCGAGTGTAAAGGTACCGGCCGCTTCCAATGTACGGCGTGTGTCCAGCTTCCTCGTGACCCAGCTTACTTTATAGGTCTCTGTTACCCAAAGGTCAAACAAAGACGCATGCACAAACGAACGGGACGATGCCAACGCCGTGTTCTCGGGTTCATTTCAACTTGTGCCCGCCATCGCTCACCTGCCTTTAAGTAACGCGAATTCTTTCCAGTTCTCTGAACTCAAGGTTGTTGTTTTTTAAGCGAAGCTTGTAAGGAGTTACAGATTTCAGTGGTGGCAGCAGCGGTGGCAGCGGCGTTGTACGCGCAAAACCCGGAGCCGTCGAGCGTAGAGAAATGCGACCTTCGAAGGTGCGCCGCGGTCGCATGCGTGTTTGTATGCGCCGTTTTCCAATAAGTGGTGCTCTCTCGATCGTGAGCCGTTGCTGATATGGCAATCTGATCTTTTATCGAGGTCAGTTGTCATTTCACGTTGCCACGTTTCATTGTTGCCTGGATATGAACGCACCACCGTCTTTGTCGACTGTAGCAACTGAATTGTGTTGTGCTGCTAAGCACGTGGATAAAGGTCCAATTACCCGCATGGTAGGAAGACGCACTCAGGAGGGAGCATTGCGCAATGTGACAGAAAGAAGGAGAAAGAAGGAAAGAAAGAAAGAAAGAAAGAAAGAAAGAAAGAAAGAAAGAAAGAAAGAAAGAAAGAAAGAAAGAAAGAAAGAAAGAAAGAAAGAAAGAAAGAAAGAAAGAAAGAAAGAAAGAAAGAAAGAAAGAAAGAAAGAAAGAAAAGTAGTACGTCAGGCACGCGAAGCTTCGCTTGCCCTCATTTTCCCGACAGGGGAGGGACTCCTGAATTTTGTTTTTATTCTGGCATACGTCGGTGATTTGTAAACACTTCTCGTCATGGCGGTTGCTTTCCTGGCCAGCCGTGCATGACTAAGCGTATGTTTCGCGCAATTATCTTTCTTCTCCAACGGCGCGGGCAAAGCTGCGCGTACCCTGACTGTTACAGAACACGATTCGTTGCTTCACCTGCGTATTGCATCACTGATAGCGTCGTGAGTGCTGTCTCTCATTTCACAAAGTCATTTTGTTCCCTACTTAGAACGCTGAATCCCTGACGAGCACCGCGCACCCCCTTCATGGTTTATCACATGCGCACAGCGCGTACGGACGGCTGCGTCCGAACCACATAGACAGCCGTTCAGCGTCTACATTGGCATCGCCGATCTCCATAGTGTCGAAACACAATGACTCATTTCGCCTATGCATGGATTACAGGTAGACACCTAAGCGGTGACTAGAAAAAGAATGGGGTGGAACCCATTTGGTAAGCATTCTCAGATTATGAATGGTAGTTTACCTCTATCCCTCAAGAGAAAGATATATAACAGCTGCTTCTTATCAGTACTTACCTGCGGGTCAGAAACACGAAGGCTGACGAAAAGGGTTCAACTTAAATTGGGGATGACGCAGCGAGCCATGCAAAGAAAAATGATAGGTGTAACCTTAAGCGACAAGAAGACAGCCGAGTGGGTCAGGGAAAAGACTGGTGTTAGGGACATCTTAGTAGAAATCAAGAAGAAGATATCGGCATGGACAGGGCATGTAGCAAGAAGGCAAGGTAAGCGCTGGTCATTAAGAGTAACAGACTGGATTCTAAGAGAATGCAAGCGCGCAATGGGGAGCCAGAAAGTCAGCTGGGCAAATGTGATTAAGAAATTTGCGGAGACAACGTGGCTGCAGCAAGCACAGGACCGGGTTAATTGGCGAAAGATTTGAGAGGCATTTGCTCTGCAGTGGGCGTAGTCAGGCTGATGATCACCTAAGCGGTTAGACTGACCTGTTTCTCTTTCCAGTGCACCAAACAGACGAGATCGTCAGTGAAACTGGAGGATCTAGATTTTCTCTCGGTTTAATCGCTATAAATATACTGACAGGTGCCACTAGCTACTACATGAAGGCTATAACCTTCAGACGGCCTTTGTAACGCATTTGGATATGCATGAATGCGAATGCAGCTCTTAGCGTTCAGTTAGGAGGATTCGGTCGCTCGAGTTCAAGCGAAACGATCGATGGCATTCTTGGTTACTTTCTCGGAAATTTTGATTGCACGGCGGGGGTGCAGAAAATTTGCACCCCCGCCGACGCCCGTGCGCGTGTGTGTGTATTAAGGCAAAGGCCTTAGATGCCTCGTCAAACGCGAAAATTGACCATCGGTGCCGTCGGGGACAACACGAGTGAGGCGAAAAAAATCATCACGTGATGACGTCACCAAAATCTGTGCCGTCACCATGTAACGTGACGTTACATGACATCACACACGACATCTAGCTTGATCAAAGGTGGGCCGATCACGGAGACAGTGCAAATCCAGGTGAGGCGCAAAAAGCGTTCGGAGGGTGGCGGTGCAGGATCAGTACATCTAGAGCTACTGTACCTTGAAGGTAGCTTATACAGTAACTCTAAATACATCGACCGAGAAGAAAAGGAAGATAGCTTTCGCCTTCGAGTCAGCTTAGGCGAATGCACAGGAGACCATGTGTGTTTATCTGTACCCTTTACAACGAAAGCTGTTACGAAATCACATCAACAAACGATTTTGGTGGCGTAGTTGTCCGCTGCCGCCGCCGCCGTCGGTGTCCGCAACCGCTATCGCGCGAAATGAGAAAAAATATCCTGGATTGGATGGGATTTGAACCCGGGCCCTTTGCGTGGTAGTCGAGTATTCTACCACATAGCCGCGCCGGCGCTTGAAACTCCTTCACAAAGAGACCCGATACAGGCGTCATGTCGGGCAAGGAATCACGTTGACATGTGTAATAGGGCGTGGTCGAAGAGTAAGATAACAACCAGGCGTCAAACAATGCTGATTGCGCTACGAGTGAGTGGGTCGTTCAGTGCTTCCAACCCATTATAAGAGTCTCAGCTAGAATTCTTCATCGTCATGAGCCATATAGCATCAACAAAGTGCACATGATGCCTTACAGATGTGTAGCGGGTACCTCGCTTCTCCGCGACATGACGAATAATGGCATACTGGGTGCTTCCCTACTTCACAAAATATTATGATAATTTATGGCGTACTGGGTACCTTGTAAGTGTACTTGTATTAGTTTCCCCAAGAGAGTTTACAACGGACTTAAGAAAGGCCGTTCTTCCACCTTTCGCGATCACTGTGCTGCGTGTTCCGCGCAGGCCTGGATTTTTTTTTTTCGTTCATGTTTTCTGTGCGCATCAGCTCTCTTGAGTAAACATTAAAAAAACGTCATCATTAAGCTGTCTATCTTTTATCATAATTATCTCTTTTTAGCAAGACAAGTATGACATTTTAGTGATAACATGTGGAGTTTTACAGATTGTAATCTCGAACACTTTTGAATCCTTGATCTTACTCCTCACTATATAGTCTCCTCACTATATATGGGCTGGTAAGCTTGTAACACACCCCATATATGAGCACCTTCTCTATTATGGCTTCTGTCCCTTAACTCTCATCATCTTTTTCTCTTCGTCAACTACGCGAGGGCCCGGTGGCCTACCAGATATTTCCCTCATTTACCCTGACGTCTCATTTTTTTTCTGTCTTTCTTTCCTATAAATCTCTTTCATTCTTATCACACTTTTGTGCGTTAAAGCAAACAACTGATGCCTACCGACAAACATTTATTAATTAACAATAATCCCCCAACTTTCACATTAATGATTAAAAATGGTCGTGTATTGCAGCTTGTAGGATAACGCCCTGAGTCGTCGCCTGAGGCGCCGATCATGAACTCTAACGGCAACTCCAGACGGGACGTCATGAAGAGGGACTCGTAAACACTGTAGCGACAACTTAACGTACGCGGATACGGAAGTGACGTCCTTTACAAAAGCTTCCGCCGTCCCGATAGTGTCCAATAACCACTATTGATGGGTCAATTATCGCTTGCCGGTCCTTTGCGCAAACATAGCCTGCGTTTTGTGCTCGTTTTCTTGCAGATTCGAATAACCTGATGGATAGAAAACTAGCAAATACAGAATAGTAGAATAACACATTTAACAAATTTTCCTGGAAGCGTTAGAAAATTACTTTGTTGAATACACTGCGCACAAAGAAATAAGTTAAAAAACATAATTTGCAATAAAAGTAACAAATCGTAAAACTAAAACATGATAACCATAACAGAAATATACTTGACAAAGCTCATGAGGCTTGCTATATAAATAAAAGAGAAAAAAAAACGGATTTGAAGGCATAACTTGAAAATAAGGCAATAAAAAAGGTGTTATGCAAAAAAAATGTGAATCACATTAACTTGAAACGAAACTCTGAAGTGCGATTTTAGGGTTGTTGTTGTTGGTTATGCTTGTAGGTATATACCGCGTGTTCTAGTTACTCATATTCTGACTTATCTACGTAACGCGCTGTATCGACGGGCGATCGATCGAATGCTCGTCGCCAGTCGGCGAGCCCCGCCTTCACTGACGTGCATGCTATTCATAGCGTTGACACAGTTGCCTAAATAGAAGAGCAAACAGCGTTAGTGCTATCAGGATGGCTAAATTCGGACGAGTAACTAGGTCAAGTTTGAGCGCATGCGCAAAAAACGACGCTGAAATCTCGCTGGTTCTACTTTCGCGCAGAATGAAGGCACGTACACGATTCACATGGGGTGCTCTTATAGTGCGCCGGCGGGTCATCAGGAGAACGGTACAGATGTTGAGATCAGAGGTTAGAGCCGCTTGAATGTGGGTGGCAAGTTAGAAGTGAAATATCCCACGTTATTCTCCTCCATTTCCCGAAATCGATGACTCTGTGGTCACGCACATTCGGGCTAACGCTTAAAGGGACCTTGTAACACTTTTTGAACATTTTCAGAAAACGCTGCCGATCGGTATGTCGAGGCTCCTGTGAACACGTGAGCCAAACATTTTATCGCAGCGCGCAGCAGGTAATTCACAATTAGATTTCCAATTCGGCTTTAAGTCGCTCGCTAATTCTCTCGAAAAACGGTACCATAAACCCGAAATCAGTTGCGTCACATACCCAAAAGACAGGGCCATTGGCTGATTTGAACATCATGAGCGTGGCCTCCGAGATTAGTCGGCGGCGCGCAGCAACGGCGCGCCGCCGGCCAATCTCGGAGGCCATGATCATGAGCTGCGTTGTTACCGCGGCCGCCACTGTGTGCCGCGCTGCGCAGGCAAGTGAGCACGCGCGTCCAAATTGTTTAAGCATGTTTAAGCCTACCGTAAAGTGTTGATCCTGCTGCAAAACTATCATAATCATGAACGGGTTTGTGCCACAGAATTTGGGCAAATCCCACTACTCGCCGCTACGGCGTGGCCTGTAGTAATCATGATGGTTGAGAGAACGAGTACAGAGAGGAGAGAGAGAGAGAGAGAAAGAACGATATAGTGAAAAAGAAATAAAATTCTTGCCGAAAGAAATTCTTCACGGGGCGGGATTCGAACCCGCGTACACTCGATCCAAAGGCGAGCGTCCTAACCACTCGGCTATCCAGGCACGCTAGCCGATCATAGCATAGCCTTGTATAACATAATGTAGCAAGGCGTGGGAAAGGTAAATGAGCATGAGGAGGAGAGGTGTGATGGTGAGGAGGATGGAAAGGAGGAGGGGTGAGGGTAAAGCATAGCACAGAAAGAATGAGAAAGAGAGAAATAGACAGAAAGAAATGCAGAAAGAAAAAGAGACAGAGAGAACATCAACGAAAGAGAGAGAAAAAAGATAGAAAGGAAGAGAAGGAGAAAAATTCGGGCCGAAAAAAAAATTCTTCACGAAAAAATTCTCCACGCCCACCGACGGAGACATCGCGCGCAACCTCCACTCTATAGTGCATAGCTTGGCTGCGCCCGATCGTGTCCAGAGAGTCAGGGGGCGTCCTAAGAAAGTGCGTACTCCCGAAGAGGAGGGCCACGCATGAGCGGCGACGGGCCCGCGCTTCGCTGTGCCGAACTTTGCGCGACTTAGTGCAAACATTAAATTCTTTTTTTCTATGATGGGATTTTCTGCAGATTATCTAAAAGATTCACGCAAGAAACATTTCCTTACATAGGTATAACCACGTAGTGGGTATAACGTAGGAGTAACAAGCGCGTGTACAAACGTAACATGCGCTAACTGTTATTGTTGCTTCGGTGCTGGAAAAGGTGGCGAGCATGTTACAGCACCATCTAGTTGAACCGCGTGCAATCGTCCATCGTCTTTCTCGCAATTCCTAATGCTTGTCCACTATTCTCGTACAGAAACAATGTACGGAAGCTTGCTGTGCTGGTGCCACTCATTGAAATTCTTCAGCAGCAGCTTGAGAAAGGCAGATTTTATGTTATTCAACACCCATTATTGAGTGATTATCACCCCTCTCTCTTTGGCGGCCCATTGACTTCCGCAAGTTCTGCGAGGGCCTTCTTTGAAGGTTTATCTCTGGGAATGAAAGAGTGGACAATATTGCAAAAGAATCGCTCTCAAGAGCACTAACTGTCAGACGTATAATGAGGTACCGGTTTTCGAAAGAAAAAGCGGCTCGGTCGCTTGTGCATCCACCTAAGACGACTCGAAGGCGAAAGCCATCTTCTTTTTCATTCGACTCTATTAATCCTGAGTGTGAGAATAGTTTTCGTTTACTTGAATATCGCCGCGGCATGGAATATGGCGTATACCACTAGCATTCTCATGCACTATTGTACATCCAGCATCCCTCTGACGTTTCCTTTCTTTTGTTCCCTTTCCCTCTACGTTTTTTTTTCTTTTTGCGGAATAGCAGACTAGAGAACACTAACTTTAGGTCAAAATCTCGTCATTATGTAGCGGAGCTGTTGAGCTTTTCGTTATGCCGTGTGGCGACACCTGAAACCTATCATCATAATGAACGGGCACGCGCTATCTTCGTCCTCTTCTTCATCTTCCTCTTCTTCTTCGTCTTCTTCTTCTTCGGTACCAGAACATGTGCGCCGGTTTGTCTGTCGTGGGATGCAATAACTCTGATGGGCGAGACAACGAGTACCGAGAGAGATAGAGAGATAAAGAAAGAAAGAAAGAAAGAAAGAAAGAAAGAAAGAAAGAAAGAAAGAAAGAAAGAAAGAAAGAAAGAAAGAAAGAAAGAAAGAAAGAAAGAAAGAAAGAAAGAAAGAAAGAAAGAAAGAAAGAAAGAAAATATAGAAGGCGAGAGGTTGAGTACATAGACTGAGATAGAACGAGAGAAAGAGAGAGAAAAAGAAAGAGAGAGAGAGGGGGGGAATAAAGAGAGGAAAAGAAACACAGAGCATGATATAGACAAATAAGGAAAGAGATATAAAGAAACAGACAAAAAACAGAGAGCAAGCATAGCCATGTATGGTATAGTATAGCAAGGCATGGGAAAGGGAAGTGAGGATGAGAAGGAAGGAAAGGAGGAGGGCAATGTTACCAGCTCTGCTTCTTTCTCAATCTTTGCCCCACTAGTACGCAGCTGCCCCAATTTCATTTTTAAAGGAAAACCTCTCTCTCACTCTGGTTGCATCTCAGTTAAAGCTTCTAAAAAAACACGTTAAAGGGACACTAAAGGCAAATATTAAGTCGACGTTGATTGTTGAAATAGCGGTCCAGAAACCTCGTAGCGCTGCTTTTGTGCCAAGGAAGTGCTTATTTTGAAATAAAATCACGTTTTTAGTGGTCCGCATCGCGTTAGCGCGCTTCAAATCTCCCGCCTGAAAATACGACTCTCATACGTCACTGCTGCCATGCCCAACGTTGCCCGCTTTTACTGCGCGGCCGCCGACACTAGTAGCAGCCGAGCGGAAGTAGCGGGACCCACAGTAGCAACAACGGCGCTGCGGCAAAGACTTGCTCAGATGGGCAGATTCAAAGCCGTCACCAAGTTGCGGTTGTTCTCGTAATCCTCAGTACGAAAGTGCAGCGAGCACACACGCAGAGGTTTTGACTGTTTAGCACACTGGCGCAATGCATGACACTAAGCCACTTCGAGCGTAAGGGTTCATTCCGTGGCACCCAGTGAAAAGACACACCGGTTTCCTTGCTGCAGCGCTGGCGTTGTGCACCATTCGGGCATCCGGCAATATCACACGCATGCGGCATTTTGTCGAACTTCCTGTCAGAGCGACTTTCACGAGCGCGCAAAACACGCACGGCAGTACGCGATCCCGAAACTACCACTGAGACGGGCGAGGCACAGCTCGGCGAAAACGGAACCTTTGAACCACGCGCGCCGTTCCCCATGGCAACGCCACGGGGGTTTTGTTTTCCATGAATCAAGCGGAAACGAACAAACAGCATTTTATTACGTATTTTGATGCTCGGAATGTTCTTTTTTTACTGCTGCTAGTTTGATTACTAGTGATTTATTGTAGGCCGACTTCCCTACGTCATCGGGATCACTTCGAAAATGCCCCACTCGTGGCGCTCATCATGTGATACATTTAGCTTAATTTCTCGGTAAGTAGGGCACTGCTGTTGATAATATTGCCGTTTTAGAAGTTGTCATACATTGGGCTTTCACTCTGACATAAATTGTTATTTGCCTTTAGTGTCCCTTTAATACTCTGACTAAACTATCACATGGCAAAGATCGTATTTACCGTGTTACATTATGTTTCAGGTGGCGCCTCGCACGTTGGTTCCAAACCGTCGCGTCCTGTCTCTAACGTCCAGACGGGAAACAATGGCACTCATTTCTCTTCGCACTTATCGTTACGCAAATGTGCGCAGTACAGAGGCGCGCGATGTCCAGCTCGTAATATAACCGTGCTTAAAGGGGCCTGCACCCATATTTTACCCTCCGATTTTTACACCGGAACGCGTTCCTTGTATCGTCCTGAGAAAAATGCAATAGAATTTGGAGATAGACGCACGGAAAACGAAAGTTATTGAACTCACAAATTCAAAATAAAAGCAGACGACAGAAATTGGCGTACCCTTTCGTATTTCACTCGCCCCAGTGAGTGTCTCTGGAGTTTTGTCTGCTTCCAATCAAACGCGACTTACATTTTGCCATACCGGAACCCCGCAGCACATGGTGGCCTTCTAGTCGCAAGCGGGCGCCGCTCCTTTTGACGTGCCACACAATCAAGTTTACTCAACACAATGCTGGCAGGTGACAAATACCAAAGACGACACAGCAGTTGATGGTAGGTACGCAACACACCTAGACACCTCGAGCACATGAAAATCAGTGTAAGGCAGAAATGCAAAGAACAGTGTATTGATGAAGGCCGCCTTGAGTAGGCCGTTCGGCAGCGCCATCTGTGTCGCAGTTTCTGATTAGTTAAAATCGATGCACAAATTGGTGTCCTTTTCGCAGCTGTAACGAGCATTAAACACATTAAAATGAGAAATTCCACATACTGAGTGTGTCGCAAGCGTGTACATATTATTTATTTCCCACCAATCAAAACGAACAGCATAAGTCACGCACGCTACCTCACTTCCTGTAACAGAAATTGTCGTTGTACGACGCTGCAATCGGCGTGGAAGCCCATTTCGGAAGCAAATTAAAATATCAAACGCTTCGTTCTCGCCGCTTTCGTTGGTGCCACAGCAGTCATCAAGACCCATAGAAAGCAAACGGCCGATAAAAACAACGTGCGTAATTGAGGGTGCAGGGCCCCTTTAAGACTTGTGCAAGACACCGGTCGAGAATCGAAGCCCCCCTCATTTGCGAATCGATGAATCAGGGCCCCGAGACAAGGCCAGGTATGCGTAAAAAAAAACATAAAGCAAGAAATCGTCCCCACCGAATCCCATTTACTAAAGGAGACACCGCGCCGCGGGTTTCGTTTCGGGCTCTGGTACACCGTACACTGTACTCCTTGCCATGCGGTACGGGTTCTTTTTTGTGTCTTTCTCGGCGAGGAGAGGATCTTGTTCGGTGCACGCAGACTGATACGCGTACATGCAGTCTGTCAGGCGAACGCAGGTATAGAGGACGATTCGTGCTGTCAAGCGAAGCGTAACAAAAGATTCCCCGTAGTCCCCTTTTTTTTTTTTTAGTTCGGCCTGCCAGAGCCACTTTCGGGCGGGCACTGCCGCGCGCGCGACGGCATTAATCGACCGTCGTGCTACTGGTCCTGCCGGATGGCATAACGGCCGGCTCGTTCCGGGTTTTCGCCTCACGAGCGGCTTCGCGTCGTCGGGCTATAAGCGGTTGACACTCGTAGATGGCGCCGTAACGAGCGCTTCCCGCCGAAATGGCCACTCGTGTCGCGATTGCAGCGCCGCGTGCCGGCCCTTCCCCACCGCACCGTAAACGTATAGATATGGGGTGGCTCGACCTAGAATTGGGACACTACGCAATTGCGGGAGTTTAGCCTGGGCTACAGAGAAACGCTGAAGTGCTAACTGGTTAGGAAACCGTCTGTCGCCTACTTAGGCGCCGTTGAATCTGGTTTGCTGTTTCGCGATCTTTTTTTCTGAGCGTAACGTGTCTTAAGGCGTCGCTGTTTGAGAAGCTGACTAATCGCCCCCAGTTAGCTGCCCATAAAATGAAACGTCGATCGCCGAGATGTTGAAAGTAACACACTTCTGGATGATCGTTTCTGCGTCTCAAGCCCTCGAATAATAGCTACCAATCTTAATTATTTAGTTAATTAGTTAATGAATAACGCTAACAGGCGCGAGCTGTTAGCCGTGGAAGCGTCTAAGCCACCTTTAGTCTACCGCATGTCAATTTCAACGTCGCCATAAATTTCTGTGGTAGTGTTCATTTGAGTGAGTGAGTGAGTGAGTGAGTGAGTGAGTGAGTGAGTGAGTGAGTGAGTGAGTGAGTGAGTGAGTGAGTGAGTGAGTGAGTGAGTGAGTGAGTGAGTGAGTGAGTGAGTGAGTGAGTGAGTGAGTGAGTGAGTGAGTGAGTGAGTGAGTGAGTGAGTGAGTGAGTGAAGAAAGGAGGGAGAAAGGAAGAGAACTGTTGAATGAGAGCTGGCATTTTCTGCAATTGTAAGCTTATTCAAGTGAGAGAGGTCAGACTATGAGGCACGCTATTATCCCTTCAATATCTTTACGGTGAAGACTCTGAGAGATTAGAGGTCAGACTATGACCTATAGATATTCCTCCTCCAGAAAGACCATGATTCAACGCCGTCGCCTTTAAGACATTCAATTACGGTGGAGACATGTACTCACATCTACCAGTCCAGTAGCACACAGGATACAAAAGCACTACAACATACGCCTTCCACAGCAGCTTCATTCTGGACCGTGAGTGTTACTTGGGACATAGCAAAATTCTGTCACGTTGTCTAATTCTCGAAATCTAACGCTCAGAATGCTTCATCAGGCGGATGCACCCTGTCTTGTCAGCTCAAATTTCAAGCACGACGAAAACCTGCATTACGACGAAACTTGAAGATGTTCACTAGAACAGTCTATAAAATTCGAAATATCCTCACTTAGCTACGTCCTTCCAATGCCGTTAAGGAAACCCACCAAGGTGCTTTAAATGATTCCAGTGTACATGCCATACTGCACCATCTCTCGGCGTCCTGAGAGAGTGTTTTTCGGAGCGCTGAGCACGACTAACTCGAATTTAATGTGGGTCGTGGCGGGTCGTCTCTCGCTCGGCTGGTCCACGAGCGGTAATTTGCTCACTCGCCGGAGATGACGAGGCTGCTGCTTGCAAAAGACAATAAACACAAAAAGTATAACAGTGTCAGACACCGCGTGGTCGCTTAAATCTCGTTCCTGCGTCGCAGAAAAAAATGCACTCGCGTGCAGTGATCTTGTCTCCGACGCGTCGTAAAGCATTTTCTCTTGTCCCGATAACGAATCATGTAGCAGCTTTAACTAACTTCGAACGCTCGCCACTACACCATGCAAGTTTCGACGTCTCTCTGGGCTTCTGCCAATATGAACATAGTTAATGACGTCGCCTGAGCTGTCACATTTTGCAGGTGCCATGCTATTTACTCGCTAGCGATATTGGAGCATTGCTTTATGTTGATACTGCGTTGTTCTGCGTAAAACTACTAGTTTTGTACTCGAGCGCATGTCTTAGCGCGCCCCCTTAATTTCAGGATTATCCGACGGAAAGCTACTAATTAGGACATGACCAAGTGAATCCAACAAAAAATTAGGCCAGGGAAAGCGTGGGGGTTATGAATTATTGTCTTTAACTGCAGCGTAGTAATAACGACGCAAATCGAAACTGACTAAAGTGGACGAAAAACCACCATTTCCCTCTGTGGGATCTGAACCCACGACCTTCTAATTACGTGCCCGATGCTTTATCATTTGAGCTGCGACGGAAGGCGCTTCCCCGTCCACCTATATGTGTAATCCCTGTGAGTGTTAGCCAGCGCCGCTCGTCGTAATCAAGGCGGCGAATGTGTAACACTTTTTTGCCAGGTGTCATGTGGCTCGGGATATTTGTACAAGGCAACAATTCATGGCCCCCACTCTTTCCCTGGCCTAACTCGCTGTTGGATCCATTTGGTCACGTCCAGCAAAGAAACATGTCCCTCGAAAAAAAAATCCCTTATAATAACAAGAGCATAAAAATCACACGCAAAAATTTCGCTGTCAAAGGTCCTTTAAATCGCCTTTCATTGCGTCTATTCCGTCGTTTACTCTTGATTAACACTGTATCGCCCGTGTTATTCTGCTCTTTTAAGAACAAACGCTTTATTTTACGTTTTCTGAGTTATTGTTGCCTATATTTTTGCCTCTTTTGGTACATGGTTTAAGAGTGGCTTAACGCTATCACCATAAAAGCTGTTAATGACATAGAGACTATGTAACACAGCTCGCACAACCTAATCGTTCATCTGCCTCGTTAATGAACTGTGAAGAGGCGTAGTGTCAAAAATCATGTAGTAATTGGGGGCGACCCTAATCCTCGGCTTAGGCTTGTGGTAGTGGCACTTGCACGTCGGCGTTCGTCTTCCCTTATATATACAGTGTATGTATATAGTGTTCATCTGCCCTAGTGTATACAGTGTATATATACAGTGTTCGTATGCCCTAGTCTATATACAGTGTATGTATATAGTGTTTGTGTGCCCTATAGTGTATCGGGTGTCGTCGCTCTGCCAAGGCGGATCTCGGAGGCCATGTAGAAAGCAGCACGTGGTTGAGATCTGCTCCGCCAGGTGCCGCAATGCTCCGAGCCGCTCTAAAGTCCCTGAAACTTCGTAAAGTAGCGACACTTTCCTCCTCCGCTCGCGTTCCTCCTCGTTCTCCTCTCCTTCGCACTCTCTTTTCGAGCATGGCGCCACCTACCTTGCTCTTGCATAGCAGACGACGCTTCGCAAAGGGAGCGCGCGCTTGCCAGGCGGCGCGCTTTAAGCATTCCCACTAGCCGTCTAGATCTTTGTATCTTTTTTTTTTAATTTTATGTCGTTTAGGAGATGTTAGGACACGTTTGTAAAGGACATGTGTGATGTTGAACGTTAATGTCCCGCTCTACATGAAGCCTTCTGAAACCTATACGTTGTACACGTCGTCCTCGCGAGGCGAATTCGCCGCGCATACCAATGACGCACTGAGGCTGCCAGTACGCACTAGAGGTAGCCGTTCCGAAGTATCGGTTGGGTAAATATAGTTAACGCCGCTATACGTGCCTGTATCATGTAGCACTGTACATTGCAATACAAAAGGGCGTATTTGAGGCGTCTCTTTCCTACAAAATAATATCCAGCATCTGGCTCACTTGTTTGTTTCTTTTTCACCAAATCTCTGCGCTCGCTATTTTCTGTTAACTGTTTAGCAACCTCACAAAAAGGGCGTGCTGTGGGGCGTATTTCTGTCCCGAAACAATAACTATCAATCTCGCGCGCCTTTCCTTGCATTATCGCCGGGCGCGCCCTACTTTCAGGTCACGAATGACGTGCGTGTTAATAAAAAGCATCCTTGATAGGAAAGTGCCGAGCGCCGAGTTTTCAAGAAAGGAAGCGCAAACTAGCCAGAGGACGGTTATTGGTGAGGGGCAAGAAGACTTCACAAAAGGTGCGGACAGTTTTTAGAGTGGAAGAAACACATGGGCAATGGGTGTTGGCTGTGTTAAGAGTGGCGACTATTATTTATTTAGAAAATGACTGTCAGTGCAAGCAGCAGCTCGGAGCTTCATTGAAAGAAGAATGCGCCAGAAGGCGTACATCATTTCCAGTCGATACATTTAGACAGCGTTGGTTGATTCGTTAAGAGATTAGACGCACCAACCATAGTGCGCAAGTGTGCCTCGTAGACGTACTTGACATACGAACTATACTCGCTGCTCAATGAACGAGCAAGCGAACGAATAAACTAGCCTGCCACCGTAAACGTTTCCTTCGCGAGAGCTCAACTAGCGGATATTAATATCATTTGGGGTTTTACGTCCCACTACCACGATATGATTATGAGAGACGCCGTAGTGGAGGGCTCTGGAAATTTTGACCATCTGATGTTCTTTAACGAACACTAAAATCGCACGGCACACTGGCTTCAAGCTATTCGCCTCTGTCGAAATGTGACCGCCGAGGTCGACCGCGACCTTCGGGTCAGTAGCCGAGCACCGCAACCTCTGCTCCACCGCGGCGGAAAGCCACTCGCGGATATAAACCTCCACACGAAACGCACGTAAACCTTCGCGCTAAATAACACGTGTACGTGAGGTTGCTAAACGATGAATGCACCCTGCGACTCGGTTGGACACGCACGCTTTGCCTACCTACCTTTTATCGCAAGTCCATGGCGGATCTGTCGGCGTCAAAGAGCCAGAGAAAGCTATTTGCTTCGGGGAAAAAAAACAGAAAAAAACGAGCACGCAACAAAAACAGAGAGTACCACACCTAATGTGAGCTTTCACACGGTAACTGTGTTTCTTCAAAAGAACTGCGCCGAATCTCTGAAGTTTCGCAATCACATTTTCGAAAAAAAAAAAAAAACACTTAGTACAGACCCCGCAGAATCAGCAATAAAACGTGTGAGGAAAAGCGACGTACTGCCCAAATAACTGAGACGTGTCTGCGGCGTTATAGCACGCAGCGATTTGCGCGAACCTCGACGAGTACTTATAGTGAGAGGATAGCAACTTACATCGCATAGTCGCGTCGCAAACGTCGGCCGAAAGTTCTATCTTCCGATTCGGTGTAACCAAGCCTTCCTTCGCAACTCGTTGCGCTTCCCGGACGGTATCATAAACAGCTTTTTGCCTTCACTTGATTTGTTTCGGCATCCGAAAGCGCAGCAGAAGCCCATGGCAACCAACCGTGACGTCGGTCTTGTGTGCAAGGTATCTCGGAGCACAACGCACGCGGAATGGAAAGCGCGTATCCATAAAACACATGCGCGGAGAACCAGCGAACCCGCGCTTCGAGAGCGAAGATGGCAGTCGCGAGCGACTGTAAACAAACGAACGCTCCGAGCGGTCCCACGTGACTGCAGTTGGCCAATGCCGACGCGGCGTCAGCCTCGGAGAGGGCAGAGGAGGGAGAAAAGAGAGGAGGCGCGCTTTCATGCACGTATGTCGCTACTTTACGAAGTTTCAGGGACTTTAAGCCGCTCACAAGAAAACCGTCTGTTCTTTCAGTGGACTGATTCAATTACTTTTCGTTAACTATATATATCCTTACAATTATTTGGCCCTTAGCTTAAGTAAACTCATGCTCTGATATCATATGCATCCACTATAACTCTTAACTTGAACCAGGAACCATCGATTTCGTACCAGCTTGATTTTTTTGAAACACGCGTTCTGAATATTCGGAAAACCGGAAGTATAAGCACTCGACTGGAAATGATGGGAAGAGAAATGAGAGTGTGACTCTTTATTTGTGCCTACAAAAAAGATGGTTGATGCCTCTTTCATAAGAATCGGTCATAACACGAAAGTCAAACGTGTCTTCATAAAAGCTTTGTTGGATGTTAAGAAACCAAAGAGCACACATTTGCAGAGAGCGGATTATGGTTTAGTTGTCTATTTTTCCTAATTTTGATTTCTTTAAAACAAGCTTCATCACGCTAAACACTCATCTTACCGACTCTTAGATAACTAGCATACGCAGCTATTCAAATTCTCTTAAAGTACCTTGACGAAACCAAATCGGATAGTGACTGAACACAAGATACTAACGAAGTCAAACGATGCGGCTATGATATGTCTAGAGGGTGTGTGGAATGGTATATGGAAGACGTTGTAGGTTATGAATTGGCTCCAATGACGCCGTACATCTGCTGTCATAGGTTGCATTGATGCTTGGCATCTGTTTTTAAAGACGAGTCTTTCTTGGGGAACTTAAACGCAGAAATTTTGGTCTGTCTTTCTGTCTGTCTTTCTGTTTGTCGGCACGTCCCTCGATTCAGCCACTCGGCCAAAGTTGAACCACTTGCCCAAGGGCCAGCCGTCTTGAACTGGTACGGCTGTTCATACTTGTGAACGTTGTCGATCAAAAAATAAATATCATGCATATCTGAGGTGCAACATCACTAGGTAAGTATTAGGTGGCGTGTTCCTTTAATAGAAAATGCATACATACGTAATTTTAAGGACCCTAGTTTCTTAAGCTGCGCTGAAAATGCATAAGAATGGAAGCTTGAGCGAGTTGGTATGCGTTCATCTTTGTTGAAACAGCGCTCACTAGACGACGACGAAGTAAAAGAAGGCACAGGACAGGCGCTGCCTGTCCTGTGCCTTCTTTTACTTTGTCGTCGTCTAGTGAGCGCTGTTTCAACAAAGCTGAAAATGCGACTGCGCTGAAATTTGCCTTCCTCCGTGCCCTTCGCACGAGCTCATTGTTGTGTTTCGGTTTCGGTTCTGTATTGCACTGTGCGAATGCCATGGGTTGGTGTTGAAAAACTTTAGTTTTGAGAAGGCCAAGAAGGTGGAAAAAAATATTTAAAATATGAAAAAGCAGCGTTGTGGGTGGCCTTCAGGCTGCCGGTTGTGGGCGCCGCTCTGGCGTTCCTGTTTTACCCAGGCGACGTGTAACTAAAAGAGTGTGTGGAGAGTACTCGTTGAGTGCGGACGTTTCTCTGCTTCAGCGCTTCGCGCCAAACCGCGTTTTCAGGCTGGCTGGCGTCCCCGCCGGTCGCGTTGGTCACCGCCGGTCTTCGCCTGCTGCTGCGCCGGGACTACCAGCACGCAACACAGCACTCATGTTTCCCGACGTATTGCCAGATGGCGTCCATATCTCACACAGCGCCTCTTCTATCGTCTTTACACGACATTTGCAGCGAAGCACGCAGATACGCGGCCAATTTTTTTAACTTTTCATCCGTGTCGACAGCGTCGTACTTTCCCATAGTACATACATATTTCGGCAAATTGCTTACTTCTTAATTAAGACGAAAGCCTTGGATGTCTATATATTAGGGGTGTGCGAAGAGCGAAATTTCATCTCGAATCGAATAGGGCCAAATAATGGCCAAAATACCGAAGAGATTTTATTGAAAATTGAAAGAAAAAAATTACACCATCTCCGACTAAGGGGAATCATGTGGGGATGCGAAGCAGCGCATGGGTCGACTTTAAGTTCCGTTCATCACGGGCACCTTGCCCGATGTTTACGCGTCCTTGCAAGTGGAGCACACCATGAATTCACTATATAGTTGTTCTTGCTTTACTCGTCCCGAACTCTTGTTGGAGCACGCCACGCGGGTTCATCGCGCGTCTGCAGAATCTCGTTCCCCGACGCCATCACGTGATTGCTGAGAGAGTGTAAGGGGGAGAGGTCACAGCGTCTTACCCAGCCCCTTCACAGGCCCGCGTGCCCGCACACATGGTTTTGTCTGCGTTAGGCCAAGCTAGGACAGCATACGGCAGCCCGGGCTCCTAAAGTGCTCTGCACGTATCATCAGCAAGGTGGTCGAAGAACGAGAGGAAGAAGACTTCTCCTTGGCGCGAGCGCGCGCTCAGATGGTTATGCTAGGTGGTAGAAAGCAGACAGTCTACAATGGAACTAAGGACACAGCCCACCACAAAAGCTGCTCCGCATCTAAAGCAACGCAATGAAATCTGACCATGTCCTCGAGCACCTAACGCGGTGAGTGACTACTACCGAAAGACTACAAATAGTCATGCAGAAACACAAGCTATTCCACATGACCTGTCTGCAGGCTCTCTCACCGTCATGTTAAGTTGTTTCCTGTGGTTGAAAACATGCGTTCACTGGACACCTCAGTAGCAGGAAATGGGAAGGCGCCGCAAAGCGATTTCGGCGATGCACGGATTAAGTGCAGCTCCGTGCTCGGCGGTGCGGCAGGGGCGACTGCACAGCGTGAACAAATTTCACATGTGAAGCCAATCACCGAGGGTATCGCGAGCCAAAGTCGGGACGTTTTACGGTGCTTGCGGCATACGCAGCCAAACTACGCGGGAAGTCCGCGCCTTCGTTTCGGACGCGAACTTCTTTCTCGGGTGTTTTTTGACGTGCGGAAATGACATAATATTCATTAAAATAAACATGCGTTCGCTTTTAAACCAGGACAGCGCTGAAAGTTTCAACGAAAGGCCTACTGTAACGACGTTAGCGTTAGTTTTAGCCGCCAAACTCTAAAGTTGCACCATTGGGCTTTGTCGCGTTTTAGGTATTCGTCTTTTCGAATTATTCGAAAGTTCGAATACTGGCTATTCGAAAGTCGAATCAAATTATTCGATTAGGTATTCTTCGATTCGAATTCGAAACTCGAATATTCGCACACCTCTACTATATATTTGTTTCAAGGTCGTGTGTAGTACACAAAATATCGCTCGTCCACTTCGTCTTTGCGGCGTTCGCGTGAGTAAAATATATTTAAAAAAAACAGATGAGCTGCGTGCCCAGTTCATCTTTGCTGTGTCAGCGTGAATAAAAAAATAAAAAAGTGCAAATATCACGTGATCAGGCCATAGTCGGGGGCGGGGAAGACAGAGAAAGTGCGCTACTGCGGGAGAGGCCAGATCAGCCGTCCTAACCTCTGCTCGTCCTAACTGCTGTCGGGTGGAAGCTACTGAGGCGGCCCGAAGAGACCCATATGCGGGCCTAATGCCGAGTTCTGGGTATGCAGAAATGGTGGAGAGAAAAGCCGCTTCCGTAACAGGTTATCAGCAGAAAGTTCAACAGAAAGTTTAACAACACATCAACAGAAGGTCCGACTGGGCTTTCGCCTTGGCATTCTTAGAAGGTTCGAAGCATTCTCCGTAATTTTTGTGGCGTTAGCTACACTGGCCGAGGCGGAGCAGTTTCTCGTGGCAGTTGAAGAGCGATGCTGCGCATGCGCGAGGAGCAGTGACGTCACAAGGCGCACAGCTGGCGCACCGGAGCCGCCGCCTCGCCGGTCTGCGCATTCCAGAGGAGTGACGTCATAGCAGTGGCAGACGCATTGGCGCGTCCGCGAACCCAGCTGTGCGCCTCCGTTGCGCAGTGGCCGTGTGACGCTGCGCCGTAGCCGCTTGTAAGCGCCTCTCACTCTGCGCGCATACGCAGACGTATCAGTAGGGGTATACATATAGCGGGGAGGAGGAGGAGGAAAAGAAAAACGGAAGGACAGGGAGGTTAGCCATTTGTCAGACCGGCTGGCTGGCGTTTGCCAGTGTGGTATACATGGAGAAGGAGAGCGCAAATGCTGCCAAGCGGCGCAGAAAAGCAGAGAAGCTTGACAACCAGGAAAGCTAAGAATAATCAGCTGAAACTTAGCTAACGCTACGTATATCCTGGCATAGCCGAGCTAAGCAGTGTTCATTTTTTTTAACTAGCCTGCTCCTTTATTTTCATCACGTTATTTCGGTGACGGAAGTGACGTCAGTCAATTCTTGATATAATCAGGCATAAAACACGTTAGCGTTAAAAGGCGTGTGAAATGCACTCCGCCTCCCCCCTCATAGGACAATGTACTTCATATTACTCGCATATGCATTTCTATGCCTACTAAAGGAGAAAATTGACCGTCTGTCTGTTTCCCTAGCACGTGAGAAATTTTCTTAGAGTGACGCTCCTCTGAACGCGAGTGTTTTAACCACTGGGCTACACACCCACATTCTTTATTTGATTCATGGTACTTATTGGAATGCGTATTTAAAAAATAGCCTAAATTGTATGAAGCAGAGCTACAATCACATAGCGGCAATAAGCGCTGAAATGCTACTAAGTAAACAGCCGACGGCTAACAAAAAATTCATTATTACACTCCCACGATTGTT
The DNA here is from genome assembly GCF_013339695.2 of Rhipicephalus sanguineus. NCBI lineage: Eukaryota > Metazoa > Arthropoda > Arachnida > Ixodida > Ixodidae > Rhipicephalus > Rhipicephalus sanguineus. The sequence continues at coordinate 138,996,983 of NC_051181.1, read as the reverse complement.
GAGTGTGAATATATCTGTACCGTACACGAAGGCGGTGTACACGCGGTGCAAGAAAAACATGAAAGAAGAACGCTTTCTATGAAGGCTTCGTTGTAATGCCGAACATGTAATGCCGACATGGAGGATTGCACACATCAGTACAATTTAGACTTGACGAAAGTTTAATGCCAAACTCGCATTTCTGTGGTCGCAGGATGCGTTTTCTTTTTGCGGGGCCGTTGTAGACGCTGACGAACGCTGGAAAGAACGTGAAAAGACGCCATGCCATTCCCTCCCGAAAATAGCGTTCTAGGGGCGGACGCAACCTACAATAGAAATTTGCACTTACGCATCGCTTATGGTACATTCGGGTGTAGGAAAAAACGTCCCCGGAATATACGTCCCCGGAAGATACGTCCCCTGAATAAACGTCCCCGGAAGAAACGTCCCCGGTGGCATGGCTCTCTAGGAAAAAAAGTCCCCAAGTGAAAAATTTACCGAAAAACGAATCCTGTGCGAACTCACTTGACAAAACACTGCATTCTTTATTCGACCTTTCGCAAATTTTCGGCCACATTGTGTTCGAAAAAGAATGAATGTAATACCGAATCGTATGTAAAATAGCCCTCAGGAAATCTTCAATTTTCGTAGTCCCGGCAGTATAGTCCTCACACAGGTTGCGAACACAATGCTGCATGGCCATGACCGCTGATTTGCGCTTCTTCTGTGGGAGTGCACCGACTGGAGACTGGGTCATCTTTCTTTTTATTGTTACGGTGGCTTCTTCCGAGCGCAAGGCGCCAGACCCTTACAAAAATACATTTAGAGACTCTATAGACTAAACACATTTTTAGACCATCTATAGACTGTCTAAATCTGTTTTTGTAAGGGGAGGCCCTCCACACTGTTGGGCGGCTGTGGTGCGCGATGCTTCCCAGCCTTCTGTTCCAGGCCTCCGCATGATTTTTCGTCCTGTGTCCTCCATCAACAGTGGCCGAGTAGGCGTTCCACATAGCAGTAAACTTGAATTTCATTGAACTGCAATCTTCGCGCGGATCTTTCTTTTCTTTTTTTTTGCAGATAGAAATGAACACTTGGCGACTTAAAGGCGCAACGTTTGAGGGCCCCCGTATGGGGACGTTTTTTCCGACAATGCAAATGGGGACATTTTTTCCAGGGACATTTTTTCCGGGGACGTTTATTCAGGGGACGTTTCTTCCGGGGATATTTATTCCGGGGACGTTTTTTCCGGAATCCGGTATATTCGGGTGCTCGTCGTTTGAGAGCGCTCTGACCGTGTTTTGAACGTGGTGAATTCAAGAGCTTTAAAGATCTACAACGAGAACAAGCAAATCGTGTTCCTACTTCCTTATCATACATTGGCACGCTTATTTTAGTAGTGACGCTTAGTTGCTCTTTTAACAACGAAGATCTTTAAGCTATCGGTAACTTGTGCTCCGTCGTGCAAAGCTCCTGAAGTGGGTATGCGCCACTACTGTGTACAGCAGGTGCGAGTGTAAACGAAAACGAACGCGTGAAACAGAGATAAAGATATAGATAAAAAGGAAGAGAGTAAATAGAGAGAAATAAAGACACAGAGAGATAGAAAGCGATAGAAAGGCAGAGCATACAGATAAAAATAAAGAGAAAGAAGACGTACAAAGATAGAAAGACAGAAAAACAGAAGGAGAGAGAAAAAAGCCAGAGCTAAATAGAGTGAGAAAGAGAGAAATAGAAAGAAACAGGTACAATAAATAGATACAGGAAGAGAAAAATAGAAAGAGAAAAATAAAGAGGAACAAGGAACGCCGCCCAGCTCCGGTCTTTCTTCAGCCTTGGCATCACTATAGTCGGATACAGCTTAAGAAGTCAGCGGCATTTCCTCCTCAAAGGCGGATGAACACAAGCCTGCACCAATGGGCGCGCACTCAGGACTGACGTCATGAGCGGGACGGCCGGTGGCTCCGCCTTCGGAGAACATCGGCGCGTGCATGAGCGGGACTATTTCTTTAGTCGCGGAGGCGATCGACTGTCGCGCTTCCGTCGTCCGGGCGGGGCCTCTCCTGCCTTCTTAAGTTATATCCGACTATAGTGCGAAGCTGCCTTCTTTTCTACATAGTTTCTTCAGAGCCTTCAGAGCACTCTGAGGCAACCACCCGAATATACCATTAGACAAAGGAGGTTCTGCGAGGATTTTTTTTTTCTTTACGGCTAAGAACTCTTTGTGACCCAGTCGACGACGTCAAAATCTGTGACATCGCAGTGAATTGGCGCGGCAACTTCAACGCGGCTTCGACACCTGCATTTTATTTTTGCGCGTTTTCTCACCTGCGATGTGCCTTCTTGCGCCATGGGTTGTGCCTTTGGTAATCTGAAAGGGCAATTTACTAACGGGAGGACAGTAATTTATTCTTTAACGTCCCTTTCAACTGTTCAGTTTCGGGCTTGTTGGCGTGAACGTGGCCTCCACGATTGGCTCCGGCTGCACGCCGCTGCTGGAGCAAATTGTCATGGAAATTGACCAAAAAATAAAAGGAAAGAAAAATAGCCTAGACAAGTCGATCTGAGTGCTAATCCTCAAGTGTGGGAACGAGGCAGGCCCGCAGGTATGCCACGTAGCATCCGAACGCCAAGTGCTTGGCAGCTTGTTGAAACAGTAAGACGCGAACGATTTTTCAGTATGGCGTGCTTTAAACAAGGACATATATCTTTCTGATGCTCACTGCGTGTCCCAGCTGCTTCTACGATCAAAAAAGATGCACGGGATTTCATCGTAGTACATGTGCTGTAAATGAAGTGTACACGGGTTCGTGCATGAATGATCAACTTTTATTAAAATAGTTTCTAAGTGCTTTCGTGAGTTTTCAAAAGTAATAGTAACGTAATGTCATTACTTTCGACCACCTGTAATTTGTAATACAACTTTAATACTGAAAGAAGGTAGTAGGCGTACAGACATGAACGCAAGAGAAGAAGACAGCACACCCGCCACGGTCGTCTAGTGGTTACGATGCTCGACTGCTGACCCGCAGGTCGCGGGATCGGATCCCGGCCGCGGCGGCCGTATTTTCAAAGCAGGCGAAAATGCTTGAGGCCCGTGTGCTTAGATTTTGATGCACGTTAAAGAACCCCGGGTGGTCGAAATTTCCTGAGCCCTCTACTATGGCGTTCCTCATTATTATATCGTGGTTTTGGGACATTAAACCGCAAGAATTACAACTGTGCCTTCTCGCCTACCATCTTTTATCATGAATCCTTGACAACTAGCTCAACTTTCTGTTGTTCTAATTTTAATGCGTTAAATAAATTCCAGGAAAGTAATTAGTAATGTAATTTAATTACTTTTAGGGGTAATTTTTCCAGCGCTGAGGTATTGATACGTATCCATTGGTTAGCATTCCTTTTGTCCTTCTGTTACGTGTAAAGAGCATGCCAGTCTTTTTTTTTATTGCTGTTCACGTGACGATTGCGGCGTGCATGTGCTACGTTCTCAAGTATACTTCATTTGTTAGTCAGCATCGTCCTGGCTGTGTGCAGTAGATCACGTGACTCGCTCTAGCCTTGCTGTTTTTCTAGGATGTGTAAGAAAGCTAACTTTTGCTTTCTTCTTTTCTTTCTTTCTTTCTTTCTTTCTTTGGGGAGCATATTTTTGTCCCCGCAACGCGGAGGAGTTTCCCGGAGAAAGACAGCATGCGTACTGAAATTTTATTCGATATTTCTGATTTTTACAGCATAGCTTTGTGTCAAAGTAGACCGCAGATTTCCGCACTTCGAGAGTAATATAGATGAACGAGCTTTTTTTCTTTTCCCTTTTTTTTCATACGCGTCCATCGTTGAGTCTTCGGTTGCCTCGTGACAGCCAAACTGGGTGAAGACAAATGTTTCCGTCCATAAGTTTGGAAGAGAGCAAGGAAAAAAAAATGGCCGTGCTCGAATCCTATTACAGTAGAGAAGACAGAGAAAAAGAAGGCGTGTGAGAGAGAGAGAGAGAGGGGGGGGGGGGGAGGGAGGGAGAGATAGCGGAGAGGATTGGACAGGGACGGCGTTGCATGTTTCGTGCATAAATAAAAGGAAACGTGCTGAAAGACGGAAGCGCTGGCAAGCTTCGCAGAAAGTGTCACTCGGTCTTTCTTGAATTACGGTGCGTTCTCTGGGGTGAGAAGTGCGCTGGTTTGGCACGTACGTCGACGTCGTCCTTTTTTTTTCTTCTTTTTGATGTATGAAGAAGCGAACACGGTGGAGGCGTATTTTCGACCCCCGTTTTTTTCTCATCCCAACGGCGTTAACGAGTCCAAACCGCGAAAACAAGAGTCGTGCGATAAGAACAGCATTTCCTATTTCGACCGGACCACGGCCATTTGAATTTGGCAAACACATGCAACCAGAAAAGCGTACAGTCCCACTCATGCAGACGTTCACACAGTGTTGTATTTCACGATCAGTTCATCTTCTGGGCTAGTCCTCACCTAACTGACTCGGCTCTCCGAAGAAGCTAGCTTTTTGGTAGTTGCGTGCTGAAAATCTGTACCAAATAATTTGAGAGGGTTATAATGGTCTTCGCCGGCATTTCCTTTGAATCGACCTAGCCTGTGACTTATAATCAAGTGTTACTTCATGTTATGCAGTCTACCATTCTGGCCATTATTTTTTTTTGACACCAAAGTGTTTTATGTCGGGCTCAACCAAGAACTTACCGACGTTGCTTCCGTCACGGAAATGACGTCAGGCCAAGCTAGTTTCGTGGCATCCGTGTGAAACGACTCCTTATTAACTTCCTCTTTTCAGTTCCGATCACTTCTGATTTCTACTTCCGTTTTCTTATTCAACTAATGGATTTCTTTTAACTTGTCGTTATGAAATAGACATGGAGCAAATTTGAGCATCTGCAATATCCTGCGGAACAGCAGCTACTTCTACAAAAGACACGTTTCACTTGTTATGGTTGGTTAATGTGAAAGATGGATCATCCATTTTTGTTCATGTTAGCATCTATTTCTGTAATATACTGTTACCTTCGCCTGTAACGACCCTTGTTATACTAAGTTCTTCCCTGGTTCTTATTCACCGATACTCTAAACATCTCTTCCCTATCTCAAGCGCTGACCAGTCAATACCTTCATCTACATTGTAACACAGGGCCTATGAAAGATGGACGCCTTCAACGTGTCTTGTCGGGTGAATATTCTGGTACTTCATTACAATGCCCAGAGTACTGTTTCGGAATTTTTATTGCGGTAGCTCGAGGTCGCCCTCCTGGTGCTGCGTAAGAACTTCGGGAGAGTTTCTGCTTACCCGAAGCATCTGAAGCACACTCGTTCTGGTTGTGGCGCCATACCGAACCTTTCCTTAGCCCTGCCGCCACCGAGACTTCTTTCTCGACGCAGTGTTATGACCGAAAACTTCAGTAACCCTAACTACGCGGGCCTGCGCACGACCCGTCTGGGCCCTTAGGTGAAAGAATAGAAAGAAAAAAATGCGTGGCCAGCAGCCACGGTCCTGGAATGGGCCGCTCGATACCTGCAGGACCCCGCTGCGTCGTTGTAGAGCTCGAGCGTGCGTAGCCGCAATTGGACGCGCAGTTGCGGCTCAAGCTGGCGCGACCTTGGTGAGGTGGAGGCGGGTCGGGGGGAGGGAGGGAGGGCAGTTGGCCGGTCCCTCTAACAGCGGCAGCACGGGCAGGCTGTTCGCTTTCCAGCAACGGGCTCTCTCGTCGTCGCCGGGCCTCTGGCGTTGGATCGATCTTTTTGAACGCTCGATGCCCGAGGGGGGGAAGGGCGGGGGGGCGCACGGTCCGCGCAGCACCCCCCCCCCCTTCCCCTCTTACCACCGGTCGCCCTGCCGCGCAGGCGGCAAAGAAGGGCGCGCGCTCCTGCCGGCGACTGTATACGAGGGGCCACTTCAAGAGAGCCCCTGCAGGACCATATACTCTTCCGCTCGTCTTCGCTGCTTTGCCGAGAAGCGGCGTTGCCGGGAGTCACGGCGGACGGGACCTCAGCATTCCCCACCCCTTCTTTCAGCGAGAGAGCTTACGGCGTCTAGGTTTTCGCTGGGGCTATTCTTGATCAGTGCTAACAGTACGGGTCGTTCCGTCCTTTCTTTCTGTTCCTGTCTTTCCTTTATTTCTTTCTTGCCCGCAGGACGGCGGCTCGGTTTGCAAGAACGGTGGCGGCGTTTCCGTCTTTCGTATATTATTTTTTGTTTTTCCTCTTCGTCAGACGGAGTGGGTAGGAAAAGTGCGAGTGTCAACTGAGCTCGGTGGGCCCGTTTGCCGCTTGACTGCTGCTTTAGGTGCTGTGTAAGCGTTGCTTTACCGCGGGCGCGTCATAACCACTCCCCGACGGTCGTATAAAGAAAGCCCTCGGAAGCCCAGAATTATGATACGGCTTAAGGCTCCGCAAAGCAACATATAGATAAAGAAAAAAAAACGCCCACCCATCGTGATGACTCGGCATCTGGTGTTCGCTTAGGACACCTGTATGTTTAAGCTGCCCAACTATCGCTACCCGATGCGTTGCCTTAGTCGAAGTGTATTGTTGGCCCCGCCACGGTGGTCTAGTGGTTATGGCACTCGACTGCTGACCCGAAGGTCGCGGGATCGAATCCCGGCCGCGGCGGCTGCATTTTCGGTGGAGGCGAAAATGTTTGAGGCCCGTGTACTTAGATTTACGTGCACGTTAAAGAACCCCAGGTGGTCGAAATTTCCGGAGCCCTCCACTACGGCGTCTCTCATAATCATATGGTGGTTTTGGGACGTTAAACCCCAGATATTATTCTTAGTGTATTGTTGAGCAATTGAATGGGCCGCGCATCAGAATCCCGCGAAGAGCGGCAGCATTATCATATTGGATGAACGAAAAAGCAAACAGAAGACGGAAAGACATGCCCATGTACTTACATTAAGGCACTACATATTAAAGAACCCCAAGTTACCCGGCCGGTTTATGTCGTGTGTGTGTGTGTGTGTGGGGGGGGGGGGGGTATAATTTGGAGGATAGAAATCTCGGCTACGCCTGTGGAAAACCTATGGGACAACTATGGAACATTAAATTTGCGAATAGCAACCCAACTTGGGGAAACCAATTTGCTTTCTGTTATCGTAGTGCCTGCGTGAGCAAAGGGATTTCCTTGTGATAAATGTACGACCGAGGTGTAGCTGACAGCACAGCTCCGGCGCAATCTACGCATTTCGCTCTTCCCGAAAGTCTTAGCTTGGCCATGAATCATTCAAAGTTTGGGGATTAGTACCAGGTTGCCGGAGCGATGGACGGCATGTATGTATGTATGTATGTATGTATGTATGTATGTATGTATGGACGGATGGGAAAGGCAGGGAGGTTGGCAGTGGCATCTTGTGGTGTTTTGTCTAACTACAATGTGTTCTAAAAGACATTTCGTGCAGTGTCAGTGTTTCTGTCGAAGTAAAATCATAAATATGCGGCTAATAAACCATTATCTCAATGGCCACCTTCGCACTGGTATAGTAACAAAGAACATCTACGTCACGGCAGTATTAGTTGTGCATGTTTCTTGTTCGAGTCTGCATCATAAGGCACAGGGGTTTCCCCAGGACTGGAAGTTAGGAAGTGCCTATAAACGTCAATTTTTGTTTTTTTGTTCTTTTTTGTCTCGACGTGGTTGCACAGGACTACCAACCTTTGTGACTCTGGCACTCATGGCAGAAATTGCGACAAATTGTTATATCACTTTATGCAAGAAATTAAGCCGTACTTATAAACGTACAAAACTGGATAACATGAGATAACGTGTATTTGAAATTAAATTTACGACTGTTACACCCAACAATTAGTCGAATACGTACGAGCACAGGCGCCGCCCACATCTTATTCAGGCTCTATTAAACAAAATTTTCAATCGCAAGACAAGAAGAGATAAGAAATATTAGAGAAGGAAAGGTAGGGAGGTTAACCAGTTTAGAAAAACCGATTTGCTACCCTACGCATGGAAACAGGATGTGTGAGATTTAAAGATTGAGAGGAAAGAGAGAGAGAAAGTTAGCACCTGACAAAGATTGTTACAAATTAAAGGGGTACCTTCAGAAAAACAAGGAGGAGGGCGGGAGAGGGTTTACACCACCCTTAGGTGGTGTGTAGGGAAATCTCTGATCAGACCACCGTCTTTGCTGCTGTATATTTTTCGGGTAACCCTGTAAACCGCAAGCGATAAAGAAGTTCACGGGCAAATGATTGCTCCTATAAAGTTTTGTTCGGACACCAATGCGGACGCTTTTGTAACCACGCAGGTACGGGGACATGGTGCCGGACACTATCACGGGCAAGATCGTCGGTGGCGTGTGTTCCCTAAGCGGAGTGCTCGTCATCGCGCTTCCAGTCCCTGTCATTGTGTCCAACTTCTCCCGCATATACCACCAGAGCCAGAGGGCTGACAAGAGGAAAGCCCAAAAGGTAGTGTCCATTGTTCTCTTCTTTCTCTCTCTGCCAACAACGCTGTCTTCCTACGCGCGATCACCAGATTGTTGTTGCGGTCCAACAGTTTTGTGCTCACCGTAACGCTATAGCCAAGAGAGCGTCTACCGTGAAAGCGTACCCTCAATAGACAACGCCTTTTGTCGATTAAAAGACTAAACACTTCATAATGCGCATTCCGATAGCTCAAAAACAAAAGCAACGTTACAAATCCTGGCTTGCCATTTAGACTCTTCAGCTATTTAAAGGAATATATAGATACAGCAAGCACGGCGGCTAGGATGTGAAAGTGAGATGTCTGAGCAATAAAGAGACATTCAGAGTAAAAATATTTCGGGCATAGAATGACAGGCTACCCTTGTGGTCTAGTATTCTTAATGCATTGAGCATGTCCTTGTTAACATGTAACCTTGCAATTACCTTTTTGCGACTTAAAAGTGTCAGACATGTGTGAGCTTACCTGGCGTCTAGTATTTATTGTGTTCATGCGTACGCGCCCATCAGCCATGCATTGACAACTTCAGAATGAACCCTTAATTACAATATTACGTTCCTAATACCCAGTCAGCAGCGTTAATTCAAAGGTATATTTGATTAACTCTTGTAATAACAGTCTACGATTCTATAAAACAGCTAGGTTTGCGAATACAGCCAGTTAACTTTTTTATTAAATGCGTTCGGCAACGTAAGCGGGGTGAAGGAGGTCCTTGGCGCAGTCTCCGATTCTCAATAGACGCTGGCCCTTTTGTACCAACCCACCTTTTTCATACGGCTGTGCTGTTCTCTGCCGTCTTGGTAGGGTGTTGGTATGGTCAGGGACAACCGGTACTGCCAGAACGAAAGCCTCCGAGATTAAGAGGCGTTTCGCGACTTTTCCGCTAGGGGAAGGCCTCATGCGCCGTGGCATTGTGAAAAAGGCGGATTGAGCACACCGTTCCGTCATCGTGTGGTCTTGTTCAATGTTTCCGAGCTTGCGGGTGTGTTTTGTGCGCATTGCAGAAAGCCCGGATGGCGCGAATCCGCATCGCCAAGGCGACTAGCGGTGCGGCGTTTGTGAGCAAGAAGAAAGCGGTAGAAGCGCGTCTGGCGGCCCAGGAGAGCGGCCAGGATCTGGACGACAGTCCCGAGGACATCTTCGAGCTGCAACACCACCACCTCCTCAGGTGTCTAGAAAAGACCACGGTACGCATACTTTGACACATTTGCCAGGGTTGTACCCAGCGTAGGGATTGACTCGGTGGCTATGTGACCTGCACTAGAGTTCTTATTTGGGCCGGCTGGTACACGTCCATAGAAAACGAGATACAGCGCGAACAACAGGGTGCAGGCGGACTAAGCTTTCACTTACAGGCTACTTGTAAGCAAGCTCGGAGTCAGTCTTTGTCCTGTTGTTCGCGTTGTCTCTTGTTGTCTATGGCTCTACGACCCCCGCGGCCACCACCATGGTCTGTTACACATTCTGGTAGGCACTCGCAGACATTATTTGTGCCTACCTACTATATGGCTGATAGGCAGACGATGCCAAATGCGCTGTACCAACTGGACAATCGTCCACTAAAAGGACAAAAAGTCCTATGACAGTGCTCCCGAGGAAACAACTTGCACAAGTCTTTATTCGCCGTTTACGAGCGAAATCTCAGCGATGCAAGAAGCATCCTAGAAGTTTGCAAGTTCCCAAGGGAACATTTGTTTTGCAAAGGATTCATACATAGAGCACAATAGTATCACAGTAATTGCTGAGCAGCTCGTTAACTAAAGGGCTTTTTTGTGGAAGGCACTTGTCTGCTGTTTTCATGCAAGGCATCGAAGCTAGTTATGAAACAAGTAAAGCTTCACTTCGCTGCAGCGACGTTATACTAACAAATCTGTTCAGCTGGAACAGATTTTCTACTGCTTCTTTTCGAGCCTGACCTCAGCTTGTTCATTTTTAGGTTAATAGTATTTTCTTCCTTTAGTTTTTCAAGAAAGCAGGAAACCCTTTCACTGTCACCGGTGTACTTAAACTGGTGCAGGGCGGTGATACATTTTTCTTACGTCGAGCGGCCGAGTATGGAATATTAGTGAGTAATAGCTAAGCGGCTCAGCGGACCAGCGGTCCCAGCGGAAGAGCGGAGAGATCAGCGGAGCGCGAGAAGAAAGGAAGAGTAATAGCTAAGCGGCCTAGCGTCGCCCCGCTCGTTGAACGTAGAACGCACATCGCGTTCCGCTGTGGAGTCAGTTGAGCGTAGCGTGAAGGTGCGTCCACTAGGTTGCGCCGTCGTTTTGCAGCCAAGCTGACCGCGTCTCGACAAGACGCGCTTGCGAAAAACGCGAAATATATGCAGTTCTCTGCACGTCTGTGAACACGCGATCAAATGTAATCTGTACGAAAAAGATGTCAAAGTAGCACCTATACTTTCTCAAGTTTCTTGTGTCTTCTTGTCTCCAATTTGGAAATAAAAGGTCAACACGAGCTTTAGGTCATCTCCACTTTAGGTCATCTCCAAATGCCCTCGTCTTCAGAGGTCTTCTTATGATGAAAATCAGCGCCGGGACTTTTTCGCCTGGAGCAGAGCGAGCGCTATGTTGGCGGGTATCGCCGACAACATGCCGCTGCCGCTTGTGTTGGGGGTAGCCCTCTTGTCTCGCGAAAACGCTGGTCCGCTGGCCACGCTCCGCTGAGCAGAGGATACCAGCGGCTGAGCGGTCCGCTCCGTAAAAACGCTGATGGCCCCAGCGTGCCGCGCATGCGCAGTTGGCATCTCCGCTCGTGCGCTGGGCCCGCTGGCCCGCTGAGGCGCTTAGCTATTACTCTCTATTAAAGACGCATAATCGTGTCTACCGAGTAAGCATGTTCTGAAAGCACCGCCGTCCGCTCGGGCCTACGGTTACCGTCATTTTAGTATCCAGGTGGCTACCCTCGTGCAAACAAAACCATTTTTTTATGGCTGTAGTAGCGAAGCTTCGCGGACACACATTAAGGAAATTGAGAGCTTGCCACGTTCGCGCACACGCCTGACCGCGTGCATGTGCCCACGCGCTAACCTTCGCTGCTACGGCGGTTGCCCCTGACCACGCGGCGCTTTCTAATTTGCAGATCACGGCACGTCAGTGCAGATTGTACAAACCAGCCCGTCCTTGTTTTCTTTGCTTTGGGTCTAATGTTTACCTCTTGCGCGCAGCCTTGTATTGATTCTGTCACTCTAGACTAGTACATAACACTAGGTAATGTCCTACGCAGCATTAAATTACCATTCAAAGTTCGCTTGCTCTCCTTAAATTCGAATGAAACAGAAACAATGAACGAAACAGTTCCTAATCTATAGTCCTTTCTTTCCAACTCCTGCACGTTTCTGTCTACTTCTCGTGGTTAACATGCTTTGTATGTGTTATTCACTTTCTGTGAGTGTCTTCTTTTACTAATTGTTGAGCACATTACTTTAGTTCTCCTAACCCCACTTTCGGGGAGACACATATCGGTTGGTCTTCACCATAATGATACATGGAATACCAAAGTATATTTGTAGTTATTGTTGCCATGGCTATACGCATTGGCGTGCGCAATGTACACCATTAGAGGAGCCAAGTTTCGCCGAGGTGCCAGCCTCCCGGCCGGCCTTTGGTCCCCGGCTTTTCGGGAGTCAAGGTGGGGAGTAGACAGTTCCTCGAATGCAACGTCTGGGTTCCTCGGCTGCCGTTATCGTCAAAAACATGCATAGTCATAGCCTTGCACTTAAGCAATGACGGTACAGGTGCTACTGAGTGAAGGTATAGGGCAGACTTGGCGCGCGAAGACTTCGAAAGACTTAGCGCGCTGGGGGGAGGCAGGAAGTTAGATGGGCAGATGAAATGAAGAGGTTTGCGGCGCTAACGTGGTAGCAGCAAGCACGGGACCGGGTTGATTTGAGAAACATTGAGGAGGCCGTTACTCCGCAGTGGGCTTAGTCAGGTTGATGATGTTGATGATGGCGCCTCCCTTAGAAAAAATAGCGTGGTGGGGGGGGGGGGGGGGGCGAACCCTTCTTCCTTGTGCCCACGCCTATGGCTATGCGGTAGCACTGTCAAGTAACGTGTGCTGCTGTCGATATCCTTCTTTTTTAGATGCGAAGTAGCTTAAGGCGGAGCTCAATCCGGTGGTGGTGGTGTGCGGCGTGACCACCCTTACTGCGCATGCGCATACCCTCTCCACACACCTCCTCTCCGCTCACCCTCTCCCCTTCCGCTCTCCACATTCCCTCTCCCCTTCCCCTCTCCACTTTCCCTCTCTCCTCTCCCTTTCCACTCTTCCTCTGAAACGCGGGCTAGACATGCCGGAATTCTCTCCTGCGCAACGCCGCGATGAGCTCGAGCGCATGCGCGTCCCCTCCCCTTCTCTCTCCTCTCCTACGCTGCCCCCCTCTCGCCCGCCTGTCGACCGCGTTCCCCGCTCGCCCTGTGAGAATTAACGGCCAGGCTAGATGGAAGATACGACGCGCGTAGCGTCCCTCTTCGCGTTCCACGACGCGAGATCGGTAGCATGCCCAACGAACGCCAACGGAACGCGATCGTGCAAGTGCTCCGGCTTCGCATCGCCTCATGGTCCCCTTTAGCGGGAGATGGTGTAATTTTTGTACGTGTGTATGTGTTTTGTTGTCGCTAAAGAGGGGAGACGTCCAGGGGAAGATGGAAGTTTGAAGAGGTGAAAAGTTCGTGAACACGGGACGTCACTGGAGCCGACGTTCCGTGTTCACGAATTTTTCATCCGTTGTCGCTCATCAACTCTATTTGGTGACAGCCTGTGTAAAGTGCAATAACCTTGACGCCGTTATGCTTTGCGCCGAAATGCCGACAGGACCGGGAGTTCGTGGAGCTCGAGGTGCCCTACAACGGGCAACCGAACCGTCCATCTTCGACACCGCCGCTGTCGCCAGTACCGTCCGTGGGCTCGGAGGACAAGTCGCTGCTCCAGTCCTGCTGCGGCCGGAGGTGCTCCAAGAAGAAGTACCAGGTCAGAGCCCACTCAGTGCCCCAGTCCTCCTGCGCACCGCTCGTCGCACCTCTGCAGACTCGCCCCATCCCCGACGACGGCTCCCAACACGATCTGCCACTCCCTGCAACGCAGAAGCGCATATTTTTCCTGGGCGAATCTTAGGCCCGGGAGAACACACTCTTACATTCCATGCCTGCTCTATATTCTGCCTGTGCACGTTCTTCTTTATACCTACCCCCGAACTTACATAGAACTGAGCCCCGTCGAGTACGTTACACACCCGCATGCTTTTCCCGGTTGCGTCGGTCTACACCCTTCAGCTCAGTTCATACTGTCCCACTGACTACGAGGTGTGCCGGTTACGAGCAACACCTCCTCTGCTGGCCGACAAATGCACCGAAACAAACAAACTCCCGCGCGTTTTCAAAGTGCGGCTCGCACAGCATGTGCTGCCATCCCCGCGACTTACTTGTACCGTGTACCTCACTTTTCAGTACCACATCGACGTCGCTTCGGAGTGAGAGCAAGGATATCGCATCATCTCATCCGCTGTTCGTCCTGTTGTGAATGGGCTACACGACACAAGCCACCGGCGGTGCTTTGTACATCAGCAGCCGGTTGCGTTCTTTTGCTGCCTACGAAGATTCTGTAGTGATTGCTGCACGTTGCGGGAAGATTATCGCTAGATCACTGCGACCGCGATCGGAGCCGAGACGAAAAGTCGTCACCGAAGACTTGCCACGAAGTTTTGGTCGCACTAGCGTCTGCGCTTGTTGTGTAGTGGCGATCATAATTCCTAACTGTTTCACCGGACCTCCCCCATTAAGGCGGCAAACGACGAAAATGCCTATTCGATGCACCAAAGCCAGAGAGATTGCATGCTTTCACATTTCGCGTAGCGAGAATAGCCGATTCGTTTTCTGAGAGCTCTCCGCGGAACCTTCTATTGACATAAGAAGAAAAAAATTTTCTTTTTGTGTTTTTTTTTACATACACGTGTTAGGCTCTATATTTCTAACAAATTTTCTGCGGATATGAAAAGTGTACGCTGCCTTTTTTCTCTATACTTTTACCGCTGCTTCTGATCTGTTCCACCATCCTGACAACCCGTCACACGCAAGATCATTTTATGCGATCCATCTTTATTTGGATGCGCGCCAGTAACACACATACATAGACAGAAGAAGTATCTGCTACATCAATTTTTGTTCATGCACTCACTGGCCTATTTTTGCCTTTGGCTCGGCACGCAAAAAAAGCGAAGTTTTAACCTCACTTTGAGAAGTAAGAACACATGCGTTTAGGCGGCTTTAGGTAGCTGATGCACAGCGTTAGCGATTATGGCTGGGTATCGCTGTGAGTGGAAGTGAATGTGTGAGTGACAGCGAAGGCCCAGATAGTTCTCGTCATGGGCGTGTGTAGGTAACTATTCTCTCTGTCCGTACAATCACGTCGCATCAAAGTCCCCCGTCAAACGAAACAAGGCGCCGCCTTTGCAGTTCGTACATTTAGCCGAGCCCAGGCGCATCGAAATAAGACTGTCCTCGCAGACATTGCGGGCTAACTAACGAGTTTGATGTCATGACCGTCAGGCTGTTCCATCCTCCAGTGCCGTCGACCAACGCCCTCTTGCGGAGGCTATCAGTGCAGCATATAGCGCAGTACTGCAAGTAGCTCAGAAGCTGTCAAAGTCACTAGTAGGTTTAGTGATCCCAGCCAATTATGTGTGACGCCGCTGTTAGGTTCAACGTGCGAAGAGAGACTGGCGCGTTGTCTTAGGCGTGTTTATCGAATTGTCAAAATAGCTAAGAAGCTGTCTGAGCTTCTTGAACATCAGCAGACAGGAGATGAAGTCAGAACCGGTGTGGGGTCGTCGTAATAGGATGCGTTCATCCAGACAATGCGTCGATTTTGATTGTGAACGTGCGAACTGCCAATATTTAGGCGACGCGAGCCATCCAGGTCGCTCGGACGCTCTATTCAAATGACCCACCCACTATCTAAAAAAAAACGCGTTGTTTTACAGAGCATAGTTCTGTACATTCGAGGCGAGACTGTCTCGTACAAGTTCACTACAGTATTCATACAGTATTCGGAATACTATTCCAGCCACTTCTTAGAAAACCAAATATAGTTAAATATATATGCATACAGTGCCGGAATTTTTGCACGCTTTTCTTATCGAAATACCTTAAAATGTGTCATAAAAGAACACACACATTTTAGCTATGGATCTGGTAGTGAATCACGCCGGAGTCTTTCAACTTTTGAGGCAGTGTCTAAGCGAGTTAGCCAGTAATGAACATTAGGACTTGGTAGCGCGACAAACAAGGGCAAAGCAAGAAGCGCAAAAAGCATTTTATAATGTTATTTTGCCTCGTTTTTATGCCGTCTCGCATATATACTTGTTTCTTACTTCGTCGATGCACTAATTATGTGCAATAAGAATGTTATTACCCACATGATGCCAGACGGTAAGACTGGATCAGAGCGCGCTGTACGCAGTTTCATTAGTGCCTACTTCTTATAAGCTTGCACCTAGCAGGCCCTGCGAAAGTGCATACGGGTACCAAACAGATGCCGCTTTCACTCCAGAGCTTAGGAGGATAGGTTATTCTTGGAATTCTTCGCCGCCGTAACTTTGATTAGAACAGAGAATTGCTTCGTGTAAGACTTTTGGGAATAGAATAATAATTGACACGCAGGCTGCGTTTTTGTGTAAAGACGACATAGATGTCGTAGCTTACGACACAACATATAGGTCAGTGAGGCGAATGTGCTATAGTTTGCAACCTGCAAATGAGTTCTCATTTGGTAGAGCGATCGCCCCGGAAATGCGTTGGTCCCGGGTTCCATCCCCGGACCAGGACGAATTTTTCTTCAACTAGAAGCTTTCCTTTCTGAGAAATCCGTATGGATTTCCTTGTGGCTTTGTGCTACAAACGGGTGATTGTCAATAATCCCTCTCATAAGTTGCTGCCTGTGCGCTGTGGCCTGCACTCGCACCTCAGTGCAGTCGGGAGACGGGTAGCCAACTTCGCGATGTTGGTTGTGATTAGCTTACGTAGTGCGGTATTTTGCTTAGTGAACGCACTCGAGGTTACGATGTAACGGCCGATGGTGTTTTTCTGTTTCGCTTCCATGCCGTCTTTCAACCACACACATTCTATTCGCTGGACAGAGCACACGCTTCATAGCCAAGCTGCGTGTATTCTTTGCATTAATCTACGGGTGCAGTTATTTGGTCGTACGCATACGGTATACAATGCATTGTAATTCCAGTATTAATATTGTATCGAGGACTAAGCTAAAGTTAACTCAGTTTTAGGGTACTCCAATGGCGGCTCCTCTAATGCCTGTATATAGGCTTGCAGCCTTGTACACGCTATCACTGCCTTATTTTGTATCAATACGTGCGCCGCCGTGATCGATGTTGAGAACTTCGAAGTTTACATGTTGTAACGGCAAATAAGACGAGAGTTTCTAAGCCCGGAAAACAAGACGTAAAAATAGGCAATCGGTGGCAATCTAAAATTTCCGCATTTTGATGCGGACTCCGAATAACATGATGAGATTTTTTTTAATGCTTTAATACGTCTGTCAGACCACGTCAGGCACATTTAAGAGCATCACGTGCACAAACACAGACTGAGGCAATTGCGAATGTACCGTGAAAACAGAAGTGATTGGTGCTTGCTTGTTTGCAAGCACTTGAAGGTGTCTCATTCATGAATAAAGATAACTAAGTAATTAAGACTCGCGACTAAACTTTTACGTTTTAGAAACGCGAGCTAAATTAGAATCGTCGGTGCATGGATGGTGCTAATGAGTTCGCCTACGTGCGGAACACAGAGCATGTCATATCTTTGAAAAGTCCGACATACACCGTATGCTACAGCTTTTTCTTTTCTTTTTTTTTTGAGTTACGTCCATAAACACAGCAAAGATATTTTTTTTAACTATTTCGCACCTGACTCTGTAAACGAACGACACCCCGAACATTTATTCCGATTACTGCACACAAAGGCGGTTTCGCACCTGAAACGTGGCGTGCTTTGCCTTCGTCTTTGTGTCGCTGACACTGGCCGATCTCCTCGGCAGATGCAGGTACGCCGTATCCGCCTGTTTCCCGTCGGACGCCACTGGAGAACGCGCTGGATCGTCCAGCTTTGCGTGAGTAAAAAGCGCGGCCACCGCACGCGACTCTTCACACTCACCGTCACCGCCTCCTGCGGACAACACCACGGTTCTGTCACTGCTGCCTTCACGTATTCCTTCGCTACTTAGAAAGCAGTTTGCAGCCTTGAAGAAGACAAGTCAGCTTGGTCGAAACGTCCGCTCTTGCGACACTACGTGTTTAGGAATTTTTCATCTCCTCGCTGCTTAAAGGGACGTTTAAAGAGGAAGGTGATTTTTCTCGTATTCGTAAATTACGCTTTCACAATACCAACAGCGTCACCCTTGCCGCGAGAATATGCTTGGTAAGCGAGACAACGCGCAAATGCTGGTGGTGACGCCGCCTTGAGGTCCCCGCACCAATCACCATGACGTCATAGATTTTGACGGCGTCTACTAGGGCATCCTCGTTCCTAATCGGTAAAAATTAAGTACATTGTCATCTGATGGGGCCATAGTTATAACATAACCAAGTTTCAGCAAATTTCGTTTAGCCTATGTCGCCAAAATACGAAAAATATACATTGAAATCCGTCACGTCACGTGCGTAGATTTCGGCGCGAAATTTAGGAATGAAACTTCGATCTTGATTTTCTCCTTTATAAATAAACCTATGATGGTGAAATAAACATGATTAGAATTTTCAGAGTACAATTTTTTAAACCAAATTGATACATTCCTTCACTCCAGTGTCCCTTTAACTGTTCTCAACAACACCGGAGTCAAAATCTACGTATGACGACTAAATCGCTTCCATTCGCAAACACGACATCTTGTTGTACAACGTCCACTCATTTTAAATCGAATGCGTGAACACTGACGTTCCAAGAGGGCTTCCGCTAGCGAAGCACTAGGAAACACTTCCGCTAAAAATATCTTTCATAAGGGAAACGTTGCTTTGCGACGTGCGATGAGCCTCAGTCATCGTGAGAGAGAGAAGAATTATCTTTCATGCTGACCGATGAAACTTGTCTCAAAGTCTTGATGAATGTTCATTATCGACAGCTAAACTGACAAATATCACTGTGCGAATGAAGTTCGCTCAATTATGTCTATCGCCACCTGTAAAGGTCCACCAACTTGAAGAATATCCGTGTTATCACACAAATCTTCCTCAAGCTGATGTTCCAAGATAAATTTCGTGCCCTCGCACTTTGCAATGACTTACTTCATTCAACATTTGTCGAACTAACTGTTGGGTTTTAACGTCCAAAAACCGCTATATGGTTATGAGGGACGCTGTAGATGAGAGGCTCCGGAAATTTCGACCACCTGGGGCTCTTTAACGTGCACCTAAATCTAGGACTACATGGCCTCAAGCATTTTTGCCTCAATTGAAAATGCGGTCGCCGCGGCCGGGATTCGATCCCGCGACCTTCGGGTCAGCAGTCGAGCACCATAACTACTATACCACCGTGACAGGTAACATTTGTCGAAATTACACTGTAGCCAAACCCATCTTATTTGGCACTTGACTGTGATTTAGTATACAGTCACACAACTTAATTACGATTTTGAAGAGGTGACGCGTCGTAACGCTCACCGTAAAGCAGGGACGTGAGCAGCACTTCATTATAAACGTCATTTTGTTGACGAAGAGTTCGTTGTAGAGGAGTTCGACTGTACTGGTCAGAAGAAGGTAGTGCAGGAGGCAGCAGGGCAGATCCGGGCACCTGCAGGTGGTCACACTGAACGAGCTCACAAACCGAATGACATCACAATTGGGCAATTAAACTGACACCGCACATTAGAATTACGTCACTGGGCCGCACTCACAGAGACAGCACATACGAATTATGCCACCAATTCACACTCAGTCGAAGCGCATGACGTCACGAACACTCCACCACACTTGTCGGGCGCACATATGAATGACCAAACACACAGGCACGCAAAAATCCACATCCGCCGCACAAGCACCATAGCGCGGCGACTGTGTAAAAACGCAAAGGTGTCTTTAAGATCCTCTCAGCATGTTCAGGTATCAGTGAGACGGTGCCCTTAACTTTACTTGTATGAACGGTGAACGATGTGAAAGGCAAAAGTGCAGACAACTTGTGTCATCTACTCTCTTCTCCTTGCTTCTCGCGTTGTCACACAGGATCAGTGGTTGACCTTATACCATGCAGAACGCGATAGGCTTTTTCAGCTCGTCTTCTAAGTATTCGTGCATCAGTTTTGGAACTAGTTGTGTCGGGCACTCAACAAAGTCACAGACTGATTCCTCATTTCAGCTACATTTACTTCATCATCTGTCCACGACTGCTACACGCTGTTTCGCGTATTTCAACGTGGAAGATAGTTTTCGTTCATTGTACAGTGTAAACGTTTGTGCCGTCGCTGGCGCAACGTGCGCCAACATTTGTCCCATGAAAAACCGTCCACATTCTGTTTGATAAATCGCGTCAGTAGTGATCGAGCCGAGATCTCCATATGAATGTCTACCGTCCGTCACGTATTCCTGAGCTCCTTTGCGGTAACGCTACCGATAACTTGACGCGTCATCCTAGGAAATTCTACTGCTGTAATCCCCTGGTAAAAGCACGGTCGTGACTATGGTTAGGTGCACCGTATGATTCATGCGTACCATACAGAATTCGGGGAGTTGCACGCTTACAACTAAATAATACACCATTACAAATGGGTGCTTGCGAATACTCAGTGCAAAAGAAACTCTAGCGCTGAGTGATAACTGTCGAGCCCTCTTAGCTATCGTTTGACGAGATATTTAGCGTAATAAATTCGTAGCTAGTCAATAGACAGCTATCAGGTTATCAGCATTTGTTGGACAGCTAGATATAACTGCTGTAACACGAACGCTCAACGCTTTCACCAAAATGACTGCAACCTGCCTGACGCACATGTAAGTGCAACGTAGCCTTGAGACAGAAAAAAAAATCCTTGGGCGGTTCACTAGAAACGACAATCACAATGTTATTGGTAATTATGTACTTACGCTTCTAACTTTCATTGCCTTGTCCTTTCAGAAACAGCTAATATAATGGAACCATTGTATGAGGTTTACTCTCATATTGCTATATTTCTACTCAAATTATCTTCATTAGAGTTCAGTAAACATTTGAACGCCGTTAACGTGACCAACCATGAAAGCACGCGAACGTCCTTTGTGCCTGTAAAGCGTGCACCGCCGCGAGCCTTATGCACTTGCGGCTAAACAAACCTTACCGAGCGTATGGCGTCCGATGGGTTTTGTTACGTCACAGACCGCTGGCCTGTATTTCGCGTCACGCCCGTAGGTGTTACGTCAAATTTATTCTTTCCCAAAGGGTACTGACCAGTAGTAACTGCGGTTTGTTTATTGTGACGTAACTGTGTTGGTCAGGCGGAGTAACTGCCTTTAGAACGGCACGGTAACGAAGAACACTGCGTCGTTGAATGTAAATTTGATAAATTGTGCATCGGATGCCACACGTAAACCTTGTTGACATTCGAATAAAGCAGCACACTATAAATTTAAAAGAAGCATTAGCCCTCCATGTTCGACCGCACCCGTCCATTAATCCATCCATTAAGACTGCTTGTATAGTTTGCACCACTGCACAACTTTTGTGCATGTGGTTAAACAAACTTTATTCAGGCAGAAACACCAACTCTGGTGTAAGTTGTGCTTACACTACTTGATTTTAGTTATTTAACCATGAATTACGAGTGGCACTGTCGGAACCCGTTATTTTAATCTCGCTTTTCTACAGCGAAGAAAAAAACCAACGAGTGCCTGGCTTGTCAACTCGGTTGAACGAACCTAAACTGTTCAAAGAAAAAATTGATGGCCACAAGAGATCACGCTTTCTTTTGTAACTCCAATAACGGAAATTTACATCTACATTAACGAAAAAGGAAGCTAGCACTCGGTTTGACCAAGTGTAACCTTATATTTTCCTGCTAAAGACAGTACACACATAAAAAACAAGCAAAAAGAAACGGCAAGACGTTATCAGACGTCCAGATAGTAAATCGCGTGGCGAGGGTTTATAACGGCAAACAAAGAAACCATAGTACGCGGTCGCAAAGAACTTTACAAAGGCGCATACTGTCTTTCCTCACAAAACTCAAAGTGTAGTTTTCCTCGCTTAGAAATCACCACGTCAAAGGTGCTCGCTCTTGGAGTGCAAATAACCCGCCAGTTAGTAATCGCCCTATAAGCTAGAGGAAATTGAGAAATGTTTGATACAACCTTCTCGCCCGAGCTGCTTTCCGAAGAATTACCATTACGCAACATTGCATATTAGTTTAATGGCGCTATTATATGGCATGATAAACTTCATTGAGTCCAAAGGGATCGATCAGAAAGAGCGGTGACATTTATTATGTTCCTGGGCTTGGTGTAGTCCTCGTTAGCGGCGCAGGCGTTTAGAATTCAATATCTGCAGCTCGTGTGTGTGGCTTCATGTTACGAGAAATCGGACACTCACGAGCATGTAATGCTAGTTCTACTTGTTTCTAAAGAGATTACACAATGGTGACTCGGGCATTTTTATTTTTTAAAGTTTCAAAGCGAAACTTACGTATGCCAAATCCTGCTACTATTTTTCGCCAGCAGAAACAGTCGTACTCTCATTTAAAAAGTTGTGCTTCTCGAATACCAAACTTGAAATCACGCATACTAGGCCGGGCCAATACGTCACGTGGAGCTCGTTACTCTTCCGGCCTGCCTGAGAAAATCAAAAACAAAGCAAATGCAACGCATCGAGTTTAAGAGGCTGTAATCGGCTTTCAAGATAGTACGAAGGACGTCCGTGAAATCAGGGGTTGCCAATGCCACCGCACGAATTTCAATACCGTTTAAATTATTTTTCGCAATACGTTGCGTCGATTAACGCCACACTACGATTATCAGATTGATCGACTGGAAGCAAACATTATATATGCTCCGTCGTCTTCAAGTTTATAGTGCGCTACAATATATTTAGTAAGAGAGTCGCTGGCCATATTTTCAGTAGCGTGGAGGTATACACCATCTCTTCTGTTATTGAAATGAAATCAGTTAAACTAAGAGTCAGTCGAGTACACACACAAACACAACTTGCATAAAGTACCGGCGTCCTTATAAACGTTCTGAGGGTGGATAGCCTGCTTTAAACCTTACGTAAGAACTGGTTTCAGCTTGTATTGCGTGTTTTGCGCAGCTTTTGTGCACTCAGAATGTACGTTCGTCTTTATATGCAAAATCCTTTCCTATAGTGGTGTGCGAATGAGATTTTTCTAGCGCGTGCTGAATGAGCCGGCGTGCAAAACAATTGTCTGCGTAATCTTTGTAAAGCGTCCTCGTAACACACGAAAAGAAAAAGAAAATTAAAGCATCGTGAACCCCATCTTTCCTGCGCCGGATGTTTTCCGATTGGCAGACACACGTGGACATACGGGAGTTTACTTATCCAGGGTATTGTGAAAGTACGAAACCTTCGCAGTATTTACGCTCACACGCTAAATGCAATATTTATGATTTGCGTTACATCTTGGAGCGATATAACGGAGACTGGTGTCTCGAGAAATACAACAGAAAGTTTAGTGCGCCGCATCACATTAGCAAAACGATCGGCCAAGCTAGCAAGGTCTTGCTCTTCCAGCATTGTCGGTGCTCTTTTATTATATCCAGCCTTATACACTCACGCTGTGAGTCAGCCTTATTGTCCCGGTTCGCAGAAATCGTTCTGGCCAGCCGCATCTCTTATACAGCGTCTTAGCGCATCGCTAGGCACGCCAGCTTGGCGAAAGAAAGAAGGAAGAAAAGGCGTCGCCGTAATAGACGGCGTCAAGCTTATTTTCGAGCAGTCAAGCCGAAGGAGACAATTTACGTTCGCGAGTGTTAGAAGCGGTGCTCGATGGTTCGCCAATGCGAGCGGAGGTGAGCAGCGATTTCGCCGAGTCCTCATTCCTTCCGTTCCGCTCGCTACGGTCGAACGTAATTTCCGTTTTCTTTCCTTCTTCTTGTCCGCGCACTCTTCATGAAAGGCGTCTCCGAGATGGAGAACGTCTGTATGGCCGTATCGCACAATGCACACGACGACGGCCCACCGCAGAGAAGGACGGTGGCGACCGCGAGACGCCCCCCTTTGGCTTCTCGGAGAAAGCGCGCTCCCATTTCTTTTACTTTCGCTCGCGGAGACCGCCAGGCGTCGCAGCGAACGCCTTCTCTTCTCGCCGCCTCCTTTTGTTGTTGCTCACATACGCAAGCTCACGCGTATTTAGGGAGCGCCGTGTCGTTTGCGCGGTGTTTGTTCTGTGCCCCGCCCGACACACGAGGGGTGGCGACGAGATATTAACGCTGGCGCCAGAGAAACTACTTTTGGTGCTGTATCCTAGCTTTTCGCTGTTGAAGCTTTATACGTCTGTGCTCGGCGTTTGTGGGCCATTGTGGTAAGCTCGTCAGCTTTCCCCTCCCCCTCCCACTCTCATTCTTTTGTCGACCTAATTCTGGCCTCACACTGTGCTTTGGGTCTTCGGCTTTAAGGCGCCAAGATGATATTGTGACCCGACCGCCATTCTCCGCCTTTCTATCTTTCTTCCTTCTTCTATATTTGTCTATTCCTACCGAAGCTAATGGCGCCCGTCAAAGTCCCCCCTCTTAAAGGCATCTATCCTGCTTTCTCACAGGTGGTAGCTCACGATCGGCGTTTGCATTTTCTCACGAATGCGCCTGTTCAAAGCCACGTGCAGCAAACCGTACAGTTCCCCAGCTTAACCTGAGTATGTAGCGTGCAAGAGGATGCTGTCCTACGCCTGCATTATTAATACAAATGCCGTACTACAAGCACAGATCCCTGCCTGAAATTGCATCGTGCCTTGTCTGCCACCTTCGAAGCGGCGCCTGCATCGTCTATAGTTTGCTGCGCACTGACTTTTTGCCACTGAGCTACATTTTAGCTGAACGCAATTAGGAGTGCTAGAGAGGAAACGAAATGCTCGCACAATCTGCAATATTTTTAAATTCCGAGGGTCAGCGAAGCTGTTGTGTTGTCTTATTTTTCTTCGCTTCAGCTTGACGCTGTAACCTTGAGCTAGATAAATTCGGTGATATATTACGTGAGTCCAACAAGCGGGTAATGTCCACTCCGGCACCACGAATGAAAGAGAGTGCAACGTGCGTCAGTGTCTCGTCAGTCAGTAATGTTTGCTGACAGTGGCGTGCTTTTACACAGTCGTGGCGCGTACAACGTTGCCAGCTTTCTACACGATACAACGCTGAATGCAGCTTGACGTCACACACGTAGAGGAGCAGAAGTCGGCACACGCTCTCTCTACTCTGTCCCTTTTTTTTCTTTTTTGCTATGTTTGCGCGCCGTCATGAGCCACACACGTGTTCGTGGCGTATAACGGTGGTAGCCTGATCTCAACCCATGCAAAGAAGAGATCCAGTTTTCTTTAGTTTTTTCGGAGACACTTCCATGGCGTCGTGAGTCACCGCGAGGCGTCACCACGATAAGCCGCGCGCTGTAGCACATTCCCCATAACGCGCTGCTTTGGCTCCCACTTCGATCGAAGATTTTCCGTCCCGAGGCCCGCTAACATGTCACGTGCCCGCGGCTGCGTACTTCGACGCGCTCGGTGCCACGCAGCTAGCGGCACGCGTTGGCTTATCCACGCTCGCATCTGCGCTGCATCTCCTTAATTCCGTGCACCATCGCGCGGGTCGACACAGCCTTTATTTAAGTGTAGTTCTACTGTTCCCGTGCGTGTGCGGGCGGCTTGGGGGTAGTGATGAGAATGGAAGAAGGTTTATCTATGAATATCTCATATGCAAATATTTATCAACTTATCGTTTTTTATCCCTCCACAGCTTGCAGAAATTCTGCGCACTGCTGCCGTCTATGACGCAGATAGATAATCTGTGGATTGTCTACATATATGCAGGTTGCAAAGCAGATGATATACTGCTGAATAAGATTTTCACATATGCTTTAACTGATGATAACAATCTATGATATGTTAGGCATTCCCAAATACTATGCGCAGAGAAACGCAATGTGCGACCTTCTTATTCAGCAGGTAGTGGTTGTTTGCGAGGGCCCAACACCTTTGTTACTGCGTTACAGGCTCAAATGCGTCATTGCAGCACTAAGCCAGTGACGTGACGCTACGTCACGCCGACTGCAGTTGATAAGCTTCTGTTCGCTGGATGCAGCCCCGACGCAACGTAAGGATGAAGTCTTATCAACGTAAGATGAACTCGTACCAACTAACCCCCGCTGCAGCCTTATTAACGTAATGGTGCCTGTTTTGCTTTCTTGGCTGAAGGCAGCTACGAGACGCAATTTCGTACGAGAACTCGCGATGAGAACTTATTTCACCCAGTCTGCACTACTTGTGAGCAGTTCCATTTGGGGCCGGGAATATTGTGGACATTGTCGATCTACGTCACGCTGCAAAATTTTGCAATGGCAACAGTTCTTGGGCCAATCAGAGAGTCCGCGGCTGCCTTCAAGGCCAATCAAATTTGAGATGTCGAATTCGACAACATGTTGGAAGGCGTTCGTCGCTCGGTCGATACAGCTGGAGGTAGCAGCCATGCGAACATCACTCCGCATATTGGTTCAAGTTTACCTGTATCTCCCTCTAACTCTTCTTTCTCCCTCCCCCAAAGGCGTGGTTAAGGTGGACAACTCCGGCGAGACATTGGCCGCGCCTCTTGCTTTCGTTTCTTGAATCCCTCCCACCCCCAACGTGGCCGCATTCGACAATGTTCAGAATAAAAGCGCAGTTAAGGTAAAAAACTGTTTTTGTGTTGTCGGTATACCATTGACGAAATATATAGCCAACCATAACGGACGAACACAGGAAACGGCGAAGATAGACAGACAGAAAATTCTTGGCTGTTCCAGTCTTGGCTGTTTCCTGTGTTCGTTCGCTTTTTTGGCTAGACATATATTTCCTCAGTGGAGGGAGAGAGAAGGAAGAGGAGAAGGAAAGGGCAGGGGGGTTAACCAAACGCACGTCTGGTTTGCTACCCTGCAATGGGGGAAGGGGAATGGAGGATAAAACGAAGGAAAGGGGAGAGAGAACGAAGGGTGACGCTTCAACCGAGTGGACGTATTGACGCCACATCAGTTTGTCTCTAAATTCCGCATTGGTCAGTTGCTGAGCTTGACCCGTGTGCATCGCACCAAATAGCGCAACAACGTGTTACACTGTAATGTCAGCGTACCCCCTAGCACACGCAACTCATTAGCGCATTCACACAATCCACACGGAGAAGGCGTCGACGGAAAAATATGCCTCCCATGCAAACGGCGAGAACTGTTCCACGATTCATGATGTTGAACGACGGCAAATGACAGGGACGGTTGGAAAAGAGACAGGACAGGCGCTGACTCCCAACTAAGGCATGACGTGAGCAAAGAAACTATGTGTAGCGTGCATCACAATCTTCTCTTTTATTTTTCTGTGTTTTCGGCGCCACTGTATACATTTTCCGATCGTATGTGATTAAAGTCAGTGGAGAGTCAGCGCCTCTCCTGTTCTCTTTTTAACCGTACCTTGTCGTTTGCGCTGTTCAACATCATGAACCATGAACCGACTTGCCCAACGTTCCACTTTAACACTGTTCCGCGAGTCGCCGACGAACGAACAACTTCTTCGGCGGGGCGGCTGCACGCTACTGGCGCGATGGTAACGCATAAGCCGTCGCGTCCTTGGGGCCCGCTCGAGTGCGCGCGCTGGGTTCTCGAAGCGAAGCGAGCCCGCAGCGCCGGGGGAGAGAGAGAAAAGCCGGCGGCGGCGGCGGTGACGACGCTTAATCGGAGAACGCATTATTAATCGCGCCCGGAGAGGTAGGCGGCGTCCCGTCACAGCGTGGGCTGCATTCGTTCGCGGGCCTTATCTAAAATTCACCAGCGGAGACGCGTTTCGTCGCCCCCCTGCTCCTCAGGACAACGACGACGCCCAGGAGAGGAGAGAGGACGACGTTTGGCGGGGAAAACACGACCCGTGCCACGGCGCTCCACCGCGTGCTCTCCGAGATGACCCATAAAAGAAGCAAGCCGCACGCAATGTTTGCCCGCGATCCATCTTTTGGTCCGCACGGTAGCCGGCGCCATTCGGCTGCTCTCTTTTGAGGGAAAAAAAACTTCCCGATGCCGCTGTCCGCACGACTCGCAACTTTGGCGAACGGTATGATGCCACGACGCGTTTTCGATGCGTAATAAATTACAATGCATATACTGTCTGCTTTTTTCCTTCTCTGTGCCCGTTGAAGTATTCGAAATAAGACTGACTGCTGCGAGATGAAAGGCTGGAGTGGATTGATAGCGGAAGCGGACTTACCTTCTTTTCTTTTCTGGTGACTCCAACTATACCTAACTTCTTGTTAAACGTTTCGCGTAAGATTACAGCCTGAACTATCGTTGAGAAGCTCAAAGGCAGGCGTCACCATTGGGAGGTTCCGTGTAGTATTGTTTGGGAGGACTAAGAAAAGCTAAATAATCTTAGTAACTTTCGATTACCTGCCAGAACGAGTGCATTCGGCATGACATGGCCTCGCAACTGCAAAGAAAGAAAAAATGCGCTTTCATGCACAGGCAACCTCGTCTTGCATACTCACGCTACCTCTTCTGTGCTTTTTCTTGCAATATTTTTGCTCTCTAAGTTTTATTCCAATTGCAAGTCGATTAACTATAGCACGAGAAGTGAACAACGCAAGATGTCCATCAAATACATGTGCTCTTGAGGTGTGATTTCGCAGCCCCTGAAGTTTGGTGGTGAAGTTATTTGCTGCTGAAAGCAGAGCGCGACCCCGCTCTATACATGTTTTCAGAACACGTCGGCATGGTAGCGGACATGGTATTGTATTCAGAGGATGTTTTAGAGAGCCACGCATGGCAGGTCCATAGGAAAATGATTCCCCGCCATTGCAAATTGATATCATTCCTCCAGTAGCGAAGAGACGCTATTGCTTATTGTCTTCACTTGAACGTACTTGTGCGTCAAACGTTTCCTCTCTCGATTCTTATCGTATCGACATCACAGGAGATGTTTACATCCCTTCACATTACAAAGAGTAGCGCAATCATGTTGTCGTCGAAACAAGTAAGCTTCCTGAACGAACTGAGCTTAGCAACCTTGTGGCGCCTCACATTAACGCGTGAAGGGACATGACTTCGAGCTTGGCCGAGGAGAAAGATATAGTCGATACTAAACGTGATCTTTCGTTCCATCGTGGGAACTAAACACGACCTAAAACACACGAGCGCGTGCCTTAGCGTATATGGCATGGTGTTTTTGACGGTCCCGACATTTTCTTTGATGTTTTTTTTTTCGTAATTTCATTCCCGCATCCATCACTATGCTGCATGTCTGGTCCGTGTGGCATGACACTCCATGGTTCGAACCTGTGCTTGCTACATTCTTATCGTTTTTGTAACGACACAGATTTTTGCCCGTGAAGAACAGATTTATTTCAGCACCACTACACACGTCCGCGTCACGTGACACCACCCAATGTCCACGCGTGCCTTGTTCCCACAGCACAAGTCATTTCTTTTTAGACCTAGTTGTGGCGTTTCACGCACGTCGTCACGCCCGCCGTGTGCTCTCTCCCAGAAGCACACCCCTGGAAGGAACAAAAACGGAAATAAATAACCTCGTGTCGCGACACCGACCCGCCGTCAGCATGAACGTCACAACTTCACACGGCGCACCTTCGGCGAAGTCGTAAGAAGTTCGCCGCACCCACCATTTGCACGTGGTTATGCGTGTGAAGGAAAGTCGGCATACTTAGAGGCATGCGCAGTCTTGCGTGCTCGTCAACTGACACCTTCGACTCCAAGCGAGCACTGGCTGCAAACGGCGCAACTCTACCGCTTCACAATGCAAGCTACGAGCGCCGGGGCTCGGATGCGAGCCTCCTGCTGCGGCAGCTTGCAAGTGCGCGCGACGAGCAACGGATGTGAATTGCTAACCAGCGGCGGTAACCGTCACAGGTATACACAGTGACATGCGCCGACAGCACGGGCGTAGTCTGCAACCATTTTGTCCGTTGTTAGATCCTAGATGGCATGAGTACACGGAGCTCCCCCGTGCCCCTCGTTTTTCTGTTCCTCTTCCTGGATGTTGCTCTTGCTGCTGTGGCATACTGATCATTAGCGGTCTTAGTCTCCGGTCTATATACCGTGGCATGTTGCCCTCAGTTCGTGTCCTCTTCCTACCCTCAAAAGAAGCCTGGTAGATGTCTGTTTCCTCTCCTACTCATTTCTCTCCGGAATGCTCTTCCTTACCACCTTCGATTTACGCGTCTTGTACCCCTGTCTGCCCGTAACAGTCCCTGTTACTTCATTAGTAAAGAGTAAACTCTACAAGGGCCCCTTATTTGCATTTGGTAAGTCGTTAGGCAGTGCCAGAGAAAACCTAATTTCCTACCCTCTGTAAACCTGAATGTTATCGCAGGACAACGAGAGAGATATTGCGGCGATGAAGCACGCTTTGTTTTTCAGAGGAAGGTTAGAGCGAATCCTAAGCAGTCCTACTTTGAGCACCTTAGTTGCAACTCTTCCCCTCACAAGTTCTTGCTTTTTCTCTTACATGAAGCACTCGTTGCACATGCACTTAGCGTTAGCGCTCAGACACAGCTCGCAGCCATGCGTGCTTGAACTAAAAGATTGAGCTAAGACTAACGTGGCGGCGGCTCAGACCGCTAGCCCTGCACGACGACGACAAGCAAAGCAGGAGGCTAATTTTGTCGTCCAAACTTTGTCTGACTGCCACAGCAGCAAGGTAGCGGCACCTCGGATCAGGAGGAGGAGCTCAACGACATCCAGGTGCGACTGCCGAACCGGACGCCCCCTAGCGACCACCACCAGCAGCAGCTGACACCTCCGCCACACCACGTCGTCACCATGTCGCGGTCGAGTCTGAACAACCCGGCTCCGCTCGTGACCACAATGACTTCCTCGCACGCTGGGGGCCCGCCGCTGGGCGTCACCACGGCAGTGGTCAGCTACCCGCCGCCCGCGGTCGGCCCGTCCACCGACAACGACGCAAGCGGCGGGAGCGGCTGCTCCACGTCGCTAGGAGTGAGCGCGACGTCCAGCGCCGCCGGCGCGAGTGGCGCTGCAGTCGCAAGTGGTGCTCCGAGCGGCGCGGCCAGCGCCGGCGGCCCCATGGTTCGCATTTCAACACTGTGATGAAGAGGAAGGCTATAAATTCGTCATTACCGACAAAGACAGACAGGCAACACACATGCACTCTCCCTGCGAAAAATAATGGGAAGGATTCCTTGAGGCGATAGGAATCTTTCCGGCGGCTCCGTGTGCAAACTGGCAAGGTAACCCGGCGGGCGTTCCGAGGGAGTTTCCGTGGCTGCCCTCTCCGACAGGGCTGCCGCTGGTGTGACCCCTCCGCTCTCTCTCTTCCGTACACCTGTAAAAAACGCGCTTTCGACGTTACCGTGCCGCTGTTTGACACAATATAGCGAGGCTGGGCCTCGGCGTTCCCCATTCCACGCTGAGCCAAAAAACCGCGAGTGAAGGGCTCCCTCTCCATCTTCGATCGTGTTTATGTATGCTGCACCGCGTAGGCTTGAGTACTTGAGCGCAAAATTACTCAACCTGTCAGGACGAGTGAGCGATGGGCGCCGTACTGGCTCACCGGCGCCCACAGCTGCGACCAATATGCAAACTATAGAGTCTCCAGCGATACACCTGTTGCGGCTAACGTCGTTTTCCTTTCTCCCTGTTCTTATTCCTTCTGCTCCTTTTCCATACGAAAGCCCTATTTCGTTCAGGAAATAGTTTAGTTTTTCTTCAGCTGGGAAGCGCGAAACCTAAAGTGGGTAATCGCTTCGTCCATCCTGAATTTTGCGTGCGTCCACACGGCTTCCACAAATAACGCACTCCCATCTCGCTCCTTCTCGCTTAGACGGCCTGAGTCAAGACTGAGGACAAAATTCGACATTCTAAGCGCTCTCTTTCTACTAAGCACTGCTGACGACGAATATCGAAATGAAGCAGCTGAGGCCGCTGAAAGGTGAGCCTATATCAGGAATAATTTACTCAGTTCCACGTGTTATCCGGCTGATAGACTCGCCTTAAGATACAAATAGTATTTAGAAACATTTTGTTTTAGCACCAGACCAAAACAGCGTCCTTGCGGTGCTAGGGATGTGGTGCCTCCGTATCGATCGTTTGGTAATTCCTGCCGCGCTGAAATTCGAAGGATCATATCGTTCTCGCATCATTCCCAGCACCTTCGAAAAGACGCGCTGAACCGTCCGTCAGTGAGACAGCATCAAGAGAATTACTTGCTTTAATACCTTCTCGCGTTTTCTTTTTTTTTTTATGGAAGATTGTCGTTTAGTATTCGCAGAAAGCACTGACGCGAGAAGTGTTCGTACGGGAAAATTATCAGCCTATCCTCATGCCGGACATATCATCAGCAAAGCCAGCTGGCCAATGACGGGGAGTGCTTACGAAAGACATTTGTGTGAATTTAGCCCCTTATAGCTTTACCTGCATGAGTTTCGCGTGAAAACCGCGGCACCAGTGCAGTGAGGCTGATTACGCAAACTTAAAGGCATTTTCGCGTGCACTAGGCGGTTCTATGTAAAAAAAATAATAATAAAACTTTATATGAACTTTGCTCTTGAATATTGAAATACTTCCAAATCCAACATAATCAGTCGTTTTTTTTTTCTAATTATTTTGAATAAATGAAGTTACCTGGTGGCGAAAAGGCGAGCCCAAATTTTGTGACGTAACGTGGCAGCGTTAAAGGAATTCGAATGCGACTTCAGCATATGCTGTTTCTTTATATCATTTCTGACTTAAAAAGCCACCTCTAACAGTAGAATTAGCCTGTTCAAAAATTTTTCAGTGCTTCGTCTCAGTCCAAATCGACGGGTTATTTCTTGGTTGGCTCGTTACAACTTTATTGTATTGCCCTGCAGGGTTTTTGGCGACCAGGTCTCTCTTTTTTTTCTATTTATGTTTTCCTGGTCTAGAATGAGAACGACAATGTTTAATGTTCTCAGCAAAAATACTGAAAAAGGAGAACCTGCTTTTTCCAATCGACTTCCGGAGAGCTGCGAATATTGTCCTCAGTTTCCACTTGGGCCGCGCTTACATAGCTTCGCAAGCAAGCTTTCCCACCACATATTAGCGCCGTAAGCGTTGTTGTGTCACGTGTTTCAAAGAAAAATTCCAAGTGGCCATATGTCATAATGGCTGCCCGGCGATGGAATAACTTCTACGTTTTAAATTTCCCTGAAATTCAGGTATTATGGCGAGTTCAGTTTTACCGCAAACTTCTTAGCGTTTGCGGATTACCGGTTTACCGAAGGCGTAAACGTCGGTGGTCGTAGTGGTGGCGCGGAGATCAAATCAGGCAAACACAGAACTATCAGTGCAGTAACGTGGCCTCCGCGATCTAGTCCGGTAGCGCGCTGCCGGAGCTAATCGCGAAGGCCACAGCAGTTACAAAGTACGAGCAACTTCGCTGCTGCTGTAAACTTTCGGCAGTGGCGTTGTGTTTAGAAGAAGCGCCTCATGACGTCACTGTCGGCGCCCTTGTGGCCCGGTATTCAGGAAATGCCTTCTTGTATGCCTAATGCCCGACACGCTAAAACGATTCATTAAAGTTCTCGGAATGCACAACGTGTTCGGTTAGCTCCGAGCCCGTGGTTCAAGTGTGTAGAAAAGACATACCGTTAAGACGGCATTAATTGACAAGCTTCGTACTCAGGGCATGATTCGGAAGGCCGCATCTAAACTCATCTATTATGCCGCATGTTTTCAGCAAAAAACGAAAGGAAAAATGCTCTGGGGTCACAAGGAATTCGGAAAAAATAAGCAGGATGGTTTATGCGAGATTATATTCTTGGTCGATGCGTTCACAAAACGATTTATTCGCGCTATCTAGTCATTCGTCGGCTAAATTTAACTGTTGTTATTCGTAACGTTATAACCGCTGAATTGCATAGCTGAATTTGCGAAGCAATTGATTTTTTTTTTCCTGTTGCATCTCGCAACACTTGTGGGTGCCGGACTCTTTCTTCGGCCGCCACAGTTTTGTGCTCTCCGTTTTAACTGTGCGGATCTCCAACGTAGCCCTTGCTTTCATTGAATTACGTTTGCATCATTGCGCCTACAGTTTTTAACATTGAAATAATCGGAACACAACAGGACGTCCAAGTGGCATCAATTACGCAGGCCAGTATCTCTCGCTTCATCGACATGCAGATCGCGGCCGGCATAGGCGTGCGCAGGGTACCCCTGGGCAAAGGCCACGGGAACCCTGGCCTTCGCCCAGGTGCATCGCAGCCCCCCCCCCCCCCCCGTCCCTATTAAGTGAATGTATGGGGCAGACTTCGTGCCCCACCTCTTAAGTAACTAGGAGATGCGGCCACCCCCTGCCACGCCCCCCCCCCCCCCCGCGCACGCCTATGGCGGCCGGCTTCTAGCATTCCGAAACTATGCGCAAGATTCGTGACCGCCTTTCTCGATGGGACTGGGCAGTTTACCCTCCGTGGGTTCTGTCATCAGAAGTTCCACGCCACACTTTTAACTTTGATAAACAAGAGCGTTGAAGAATCTAATACCGGTGTCACCTGGTCACTTTTGATCGGGATCGGGCCTGATCCGGATCGAATTTCTTGATCGTGATTGGTTCCCTTACGCAAGCTGCAGAATGGAGCTAATCACTGTTTGTAAATGTGATCCCGATCGGGCTTAATCGCGATCAGCAGTGTACCGTGTGACACCGGTATTACATACGGCACAGCGGTCTTTGTAGCTGAGTAATTCCAATTATAGATTTTTACTATTGATCATCCGGGCCGATCATCCGGAGATCATCCGGTGCCCTTCTACGAGGTGATAATGGCAAGGTTCAAGGGCGCCTTTCTGCTCAAGTTTTAACGTGTCATCGCAGCTCTCAATGCACTTCACAATAGCTACAAATAACGCAGCTCTACACTTGAATTGACGACGCCGAATGAGATATTTAAGCAGACGAAAGCGTCGTTCCAGTCCAAACAACTTCGAGTGCACGTTACCATGCAAGGCGGTCATTTACAGACTGTTTGCTGTTTCTTCAGTCCCCCGCTTCGAGCTCCTCAGGTCTTCCTCGTAGGCTAAGATCCTCAGCCTTTTACGCAAAGCCAGGGGCGCACGGCTTATTCGTAGTCGTTAAGTGTGTGTCAGTGGGCAGTCTCTTTCGCTTGGTGCAAAATCTCCTCCGACGTACGCTCGCAATCGTCCCCTCGGAGGTGGTGCTCGTCTACGCAAAATTTTTTTTTAGAGACCGCGCATCTGTGGTGCGTCTTATTTTTGCTACGTAATGCACAGAACCCACACCATACAAAACGCGCACTGGAGTTTTAAGTATAGGTTTGCGTAGAGGTGTGAAGGCTCGCCGTTCACTTGGAAAAAAAAATAGAAATGGGAGTTGTGAATGCACCGTGTCTCCGCAGCTTTTCCCGAGCGCCATCACTGTGTTACTCTGTCTGACTCTGTTCGTTAACCGCCGGGCCGCCACTTATAGAAGAAGGAAAGGAGGTACGGAGATAAATATGCACGTAACTTCTCCGGTTTATCTTCTTTTGCTCTTCTATCTTATCGCTCCGCCTCGTCGCTTCCGAGTGAGCCACTTATCTCGCAAAGAAAAAAAAAAGAAAGGGTTGAGTCGCCTACTATCACAGCCATCTACTACTCTCTCTCTCCATCACAATCTCGACGGAAGATCACAAACGCAAAACGACAAAATAAACAAACGCGATAAAAAAAAAGTGTCTGGGCAGAAGAAAGCTTCTTGGTCGCTCTCTTGCAAAACAAACAAACAAAAAATCCGGTGAGAGGTGGTGTCCTGCAGAAGCCGGAAGTGGCGGGGAGAACCCCG
The DNA here is from genome assembly GCF_013339695.2 of Rhipicephalus sanguineus. Taxonomy (NCBI): domain Eukaryota; kingdom Metazoa; phylum Arthropoda; class Arachnida; order Ixodida; family Ixodidae; genus Rhipicephalus; species Rhipicephalus sanguineus. Next base: position 138,961,592 of record NC_051181.1, on the reverse strand, counting down.
ACTTCCGGTCAACGAGGATGACCCCCATACCGGATGGAAGTTCCACGCGTTCCAGCTCTGCGCATCTCTTTGCTATCTGTCGCTACCAGCCATATTGTGTGTGTTTACCAGCACGTCACAGCAGTGCGCGTGTGTGTGTTCTTGGCGACGGGTGTGTTACGCAGTGAATTTTTTTTTTCGAACACTGCTCCGTGCCAGTTCCCACTACGCCAACAGAAAGACATGGACCCCCAAAGGTGTGATGATATAAACAGTGCAGCAGCGCCGTGTGAAAAGGCGGTGACTCTATCCTCCTCTATCTCACTCCTACACTTTAGAGACTAAAGAAAAAACAAAGAGGACCGAATCCGAAGTGGACACTGTGTGTTCGTCGTCGGGTGTGTAAAAAAAAAAACTTCGGTGTGTTTGTTGTGTTCTTGTTTTTTCCAGACTGTTGACAAATCCTCTCTTATAGTGAAAGAAAAAAAATCAAGACTAAAGCGCGTCGGTGACGAAGGGACGAGAAAACAAAAATTTAAGAGAGAAAACAAATTATAAGTTACGTGGTGGCAATCGTGCCCATATTTCTTTTTTCTTTTGATCTTGGCTTTTCTCGCTTCATTTTAGTGTCATGCTTGCAACATGTGATGCCAAACGTTGTTGTTCCTTGAGAAGGCCTTCGCGAGAATTTGACAACCACAAGTCCTCGAAACCATAGCCATAACCATAGCCACATGTTGAGACCATAAGTTTCCCACAATATTTACTAGAGGGAACTGTGGCGCTGCAATCATTCAGCCCCCATGGGAATGATGGGTCGTACATGGATTTGCCTAGTCTTCGTGCTTGCGGCTTCGAACGCACTTGTGGCTTCGTTTATCGTGTTGTTTTGACTTTTGTTTCGGATAAAATAACGGCTGGTTGAGAACCTCGCGAGCTGATTTGGATTGGTGAGCCTGAAAGGGTCAAGGTGGTGAAGTGAGAGCGCTAAACTTTTGCTGAAATTCGTCAAGCCGAAAGAACGAAGTTCAGGCAAATCCGTGTACTGCCCATCATTCCCACGCTGCCTGAAGCGTCATGCGTTGCAGTTCCCGCATACACTAGCGCCAGATTTCCCTCTAGTGTACTATTATGAAACACTATGCTCGAAACAACATCCGGCAGTCTTGTTTTCATCAATTCGATTCTAATTTTAAAGAAAAGCCAGTTTTCGACGCATCTTTCGAGCAGCCACGCTTGCTCCTAATTTTCAAAAGCTGCCTTCGAGGAACAGCAACGTGCCGCACAAAAAAAAAATGTCATTGGAACATTTTCTTTGTTCTGAATCTGTCAGCGCGCTTGTCGTTCCCGAAGCTTGTTTCATGCTGTTGCCGGGTGTTCTCAACCTACAAGGTGTTGCCTTGCTTCAGTGATTTTTCAATATTTTATGCAAGATCCAGGCATCTCCATTTCCAATCTATCTCTCTCTATCTATCTCTATCTCTCCGGGAACTTTGTCGCAATCGTTCTTGTTGCTGTTAATCGCGATCAGCTTGCGCCGCGCTTCACTTACGAAACAGTGCGTCTCTCGAACCGAAGAAAAAAAAAAGTTCAGTCTTAGACATTAAAAAAAAAGTCACGCAGCACTTTTATCTTTAACCAAGCATGTATACTCTTACCGTCGATTAACTTTGTCCCAGAATTTCACGTCTTATAAACAGAGCTCACTGTTTTCGGTGTTTAACGGCAAGAAGACGAGGCCACGGGTTTATAGCAAGGTTTGGGGCGCAATCAGATTTCACGTAGAGATACGCCTATACTCGGTTACAAGCTACGAATAAGTACAAGCTCCACCCATGGACGTCACTGTCCCGCCTAGAGAAAATTTGCATAGACGTCCCACCCAATCACATTTGCTTATTTTCCTGACGTCACGCACTTATCGCGGGATTCAGATAGTTCATTTATCCATACAGACCCATGTTCGTGTCGCTGGTTATAATTCAAAAATTTGAATGTCCTGGTATATGTCATCACAGATTATAGATAAACTGTTCAGCCAAAGGTCATATTTTAGGTAGGAACAGCGATCCTTTAGTTTTCGACATGCGCGGTATTTATATTAGCACAGAAAAACTACTGAACGGTTAGAAAGAAAACCAGCTTGCACGGCTCTCTTGCACAGGTGAGTGACAAGCGCGCCGAGGTTTTGAGGGCGGAGCTTGTATGTGTTCTTAGGTTGTAAACGACTGTAGTATGTTGTTTATGTATGATTACTTTATTTCTTCGTGCCATCTTGGTTTTGTAGACGGGCGCGCGGCGTCCATTCCTACACCAGTTGCTACTGCAATCATTCAGACCCCTTCGTAGACTCGCGCGCGCTATAGGTCGTCCAAATGAAGGCTTACGTAGGGTGAGCGTCAAACAGATATGCTTGTCCTTTTATTTGTTTGTTCGAAGGTGTCTTTTACGTGTGTCTGTGCAAGCGCTTCGTCGTCGATTCCTTTTGTATAACACACCCCCGTTCTGACACTGGTCCAGCATGTGCGTCGTAGAATGGTGCTCACACTTTCGTGCCAACTCACTCAAGCGGCTTCGCATGTCACGAAAAAAAACATGCATAGATAAATATATTGTATAGAATTAAAGGGAAAAAGGTGCACCCTCCGCCACGTCGCCTATCGCGAGCATTCGGCACGTTCTTCGTTTCCGTGCGAGACCGAATACTGGAAGCTCTGCTTGCAAGGGCTGTGACTATTCACACACACATACACAGACACCTTCTCTATCTCTTTCTCTTTAGGCCACGGGCTCGCGAGTTGAGAGACGCGAACAAACACACTGACCGGTTGAAAAAAAAAAAACTGTACGTCGTAGCGCCGCTTCTCTTTCGTCCAGTGTTCACGGGTCGTCTTCTCCAAGTCCTGAAAAGTGGCCGATAGCGCTCAGAAAATTTCGCCCCCCCCCTCCCCCCCCCCTCCGCCTACCCCTCCCGCGATCCTTCTCGTCCGTACCTCGAAATGACTTTCTTCGAAGATATGGAGACGAAAAAACGAAAGAAAAATTTATTAATAAGCATGACTCAGCGTTTCAAGAGACACGTTAATGAGAGGCGCAGTTACTGTCAGTGAGCTTGCCGTCGACGGCCCCCTAACTGGACCGCCAAACCCCTTCGCATATTTTTTTTAAAGCGGGTCGTTTATTTTAGCGCTCAAAGGTAAGAGCTGACTCATCTTCCCAGGAAGCTCGGCCTTCGAGATCCGAACGGCGCGCGCTGTCTCCGCCCCCGACCTCGGAGGTCAGGTTGAGGAAGACGTCTCGCAGGTCGATGACGCCTCACGGCGCGATGCGACCGCGAGTCTTAACGTGATCTGTCGTGAATCGCTGCCGGCGCAAACCTCGCAATTTTTTTTTCCAGCCACCGTTTTATTACGCATCGGCAGCAGCGGCCGCATAACAACTTATATATTTTGTGTTTCCCTTCGAGATAGCAGCCTTATTGAAAAACTTCGGACGCATCCCATGGGGAAAAAAGGTTGTGACCACATCAGCCTTCGAGCAGACGACCCTGGATCGTCAGTGATCGGTGACGACGGACTTTAGATTCGGTTGTGTCCACGGTGTGTTTTTCGTAGCCGTCTATAATGATAGACCAAGTGTGTAGGTTTCGTTGGACGGTGTCAAAACTTGGCGCTCCCACCAGCCCCCCTCCCATCCTTTTTCCGATGTCGCGCAAGTGCGTCGACATATTTCTGCGTTTAGGAAAGTGAGACGGGCTGTCATTACGTTCCACGGTTGCGCGTCCTTGTGGGGCTTTGTTCCACGCGTCTGTCAGTGAGAAATTTCTGAAACATCTTTCGTTACACCCTATTTGAGTTCGTTCCGGCAAAGCTGTTACGCGATATCCAAAATTTTACAGTCCTGCAACGCCCGCTGTTTCAAGCAAGACGGGCCGTTGTCGTCGATGATAGATATGCGTTCCCGCTGAGACCCCTAGTTGAACGTGTCTTCAGAACGCGTCGTGCAGTCCTATCTACTCCTTCGAGTTAGCTTCGCACTGAGAGAAAAAGGCCGCCGGACGGATAAGTTACATTCGGCAGGCCTGCATACTCTCGGGGAAAGCCGCCTAGGAGTAGTTCTATGCAGCAAAGCAATTTCCGTTTTCGACATGTTCTTAGTGATTCCAGCCAGGAAAGCCGTGACGTCGAACGTCAGGGGGAAGGGAAAAAAACGCCGTTGTGGTGAAAGGTTGCTGTGAGAAAAGTCGTCGTTTCTTCGTGTGCCTAGGATATTTACGAGCTTTAGAGAGTAAGAATGTTCAAATACAAAACTGTGTCGTCGTTTTTATGCTTCGCTCCGGAACACGAAAACAAGTCTAACGTGTTAAAATAAACGTTTAGGGTTAGATTTCCTATACCGTTATGCTTATTTTGCAGTCTCGGTACGTTTGCAGTCATTTAAAAGAAATGGCGATTCCAAATTAGATGACATGCATGTCGTAATCCAACCACACTGTCGGCAGAAGAATTTTAGTCTTCTATTACTATTATTTTTTATAAATATAACACAACATTCTTTCACACTTGCACATCCCAGTCGATGCATCCTAGCCTCGCTCTGTCTTCTTTGCAATGTTGGAGAACAGGCCATTTATTGCAGGTGGCGCACAGTACCTGTCGAAAGCCTTTCCTCACACTCCGTGAGAAACGTTATTCACTTAACGCATCCACTTATTCCCGTACCTATCGTCGCATGAGCACCATTCAGTGTATAGACGCTCGTCCTGTAGGCTCATAAGAAAGAAGAAAAAAAAAACACGGGAGGGTGGCAGTCGAACATTGTAGCGTCTACTCCTTTTTCTCACGCGAGCGGTTATACCGACACAAAGTACACTCGCAGACATTGTAGTTAATCTTCGTAGACTTCAAAACATATCGAATCACTTTTTTGAACGACTGACGACCGAGCCCCATATCAGTTACCACCAGTGATGCCAACCGCGAGAGATTTTCGACTAGGAAGCTGACGGTCGCCTTAAGATTTATTTTCTTTTTGCATCTCGAAGATCTAAAATTGAATTATGCGTGTAGCCTGCTTTTTAACAACATTAGCTTAACGTAAGCAGTAAATTCACGTTAATCCACTGGTCACCAAAATTATAATACGGGACTCATTACCCAAGCAGGCAGGCAAGGCCATAGTTGGTCATCGTTTTCGAACGCCGTACAATATCTATAGGTCACAATGGTACAACATTGCCCTAAGCTGTACAAATAAAGGCTGAGGGGCCCTTAGCCTACAAATAAAGGCTAAGGGGTCTACGTTGGCTGTGTATTGTGCTGCCAGGGTTGCTTCATCACAAACCGAAAATTACAAGTTACACAGACCGACAACTGCACTACGTTGTTGTATGTACAACCACCACAGAGCTAGTTCTGTATTGCCGTCTCTATAGTTTCGTATCTAGACAATAGACATAACGGCTTTGAAAATGACCTAAGGCGTCAGGTGCGTGAATCAGACATGTCTCGCTACAACCCTCCAAATACAAAGCTACTAACTGCTTTCTGGGAGCCGCAGATTTCACAGTATCAGACAGGGCTATCAGAGGTTGGCAACACTGGTTACCACAGCACACTGCGTGCGTAAGGTGAGAACGCAGCGCCGTCTCGCGGAAAGTCTGGAGAAGCTTCGGTCGTTGTTTCCGCTTCGTTCGGCGGACTGCATCGAGAGACGCGGCGCTCTCATCTCAGTCGTAAAAGTTTTCGGCCTCGGACGCATGTATTCGGTGCATCCCGTATAATGCCTAGTGTAACTGATCGCTTGCACTTTCGACAGGTGCCACGCAGCAGCATGACGAGCATAGTACTCAATAATTTCGCAACGCATTTTGGTGCGATTCTCGGGAGTAAGTTTGCTCATCTGTCTTTTTTTGTTGTTGTTGTTGTTATTGTTGTTCTACAGGATGATGTGCTGCGTTTTCTTCTTCATGAAGTTTGGTTATAGTAATTTTCTTTCACTCCCTCTCTAGGACCACTAGACGCATATTTATTATAGTCTAAAAATTGTGCGGGCGCGCTGTTGCTTTAGAGAGTCGACTGTATGTCCGAATGGTGTCGCGAGAAAGGTTAGAGTAAACGGTGTTCGTTCAACGTGCACAGTTAGAGTGCCTACGTCCCGTATGCATTGTTTCGTGCTGTCGCCCTAGAAAGATGCTGTCGCAGGTTCCGAGCGCGTTAAGTCATACCTGGAACAACGTCGACCAGTCCGTGATTGTGATCACTCGTTCTAGTCTCGGGTTAAGGAATAGTGTTCGCAACTCGAAGTCGTTGTGAGTCAAGTTATGAACATGGTTGAACTTCCCGGCTTCGTCGTGAAAATCTGTATGAGAAAGAAAGGCCGCACATCGCGGGTTTGTACGTTTATTTGTGTCTAGAACCCCCTAAGGAGCTTTTTCCACGTTTCCGGCGGGTTCGAAAAGGCGTCCGTTTCGTCCACACGATTCGCATGTACCTAACAATTCGATACGAACCCGAACGTTTAACGAATTAGCGGTTTCTTTGGGCTAAGTAGTTCTGGTCAGTTATCTTATTTTTAATTTCTCTTTCTTTGTGTCTTTGTATGACTCCATTTCCGTGTCCGTTGAAACAAGCAGAATGTTCTTGACGCATTTGCGCGCCACCAGGCCTATCGGGTATCGGGTTAGCGCGATAGTTTCTAAGTATAGAGCATGCAGATGTCAGAGGTTGTAACGCCTACAAAGTGCTAGTTAGTTATTAACTAGTCGTACTCGTATACTCAGACGTATTTCTACACGGAGACGAATAAATACTAATAAAAAGAGAGACAAGCTGCACTCGCTGTCACAACCGACTGCTGGAGCTTTTCTTCTTTTTTTTTAGATGCCTGTTTTTTTACACTCCTTCCTTTTTATTGTTGTAAGTGATGAGTTTTAATTAGCCACGATGATCGTTTAGCCAGGTGCGACTTAGAGGATTCGTAACACCGTTTGTATGTTCGGTAGAATAGGAGTCTAGACTAACTAGCTCGTATTCGTTCGTCCTTCACAATACCCCAACCTTCTGTTCTCGAAACAAAAGCACTAAGGCCACTGGACAAGTTCTTTGTACAGGTCATGGTTTTCCTTGCCGTCTGTCCATGTGACGCCGGCGTCCATTCCAGGCGTGCGTGTTGAGGTCTATTCCAGGTTTCGTTAGAACAAAAGAAAAAGTCTTGAGTCTTGAATGGTCGACTTGCTTGGCGCAACTAAGTGATCTGTCGTACTAAATAGTGAACGGGTTACGTGTAAGTCTTTATGCTAGGGACTTGCATCCGTGGACAGCCGGCAAGCGTGAAACCCAGGCCGCTTTAGTGTACATAGCCAAAAACTGACGCCAACGATCCGTTTAAGGATCACTTTCGTTACACGTGTGTGGTCAGCAATGTCAGGAATGTCAGCACAGGTGCGGAGATCGCGTAAACGCGTCCTGTTTTGGCGCGACCGGGGACCCCTCCATCCCGCCAAGCCAAGCGAAGCAAGCGCTGTTCCCAAAACCACACGTAAAAGAACCTTTAAAAACAAGCCTCGACGTCAGTCCCTAGTTGGACTTCCAGCGGGAGTAGACCAGCACAGCTTCTGTATTAGCCTCTGCCTTTCAGTACTTTGCTCGTTCGCTATAACTGAGGTGCAATCCGGCGCACTTTCGCTGTCTATTCGACGACATTAAAGCGTTTACGTAAGCGAATCCCAAGTTCAGCAAGCGCAGCGACTGATTTGATTGGAAGGTGGCACAACCTTTCACTACGTGGTATAGTGGAAGAGATTCGAGTCTAAACAGGTTCTACAGTACTACAGAAAGTCAAACACGCAGCTCTCAAGCATTGCATCATTAGAAATGCTTGCCCAACCAATGCGTTTACAATTCAGGGTCATCAAAATTACCACCAGAACGCGTCCGCTCAAATTGTATAACGTCGCCTCTCTCGTTCACCTGACATAATTTATCCCTGAGACGCTACTTTGTTGTTGTTCACGTTCCGTTTCTTGTTTTCTAGTATAAGACACGAACGCTAACACCCAGCAGAAATGTCCCGGGTGCGGACGTGAACTGTTCAGTTTATAGTTGTGAAGTGTTGACCCTGTCTCGCTGATCGTTATGCCGAGTGTTTCTCAGATGTAGGATAAGCCTGTCGCAACGAGAGCTTGGGAACAACTTCGCTTTGCTTGGAGAGCCAGACCAGAGCGTTGCGTCTTCTACGAAAAGTCGTGGCTGGGTGGTTTTTACGAAAGGTTGTTTTATGAATGGACCGGGTGTTCGCGACAATGTTGTAAGGTGTATGCGTTGCCGCCGCTGCGCAGTTATAATCGATATTTTCTAAGTCTCTCCGAGGGAATACGAAGTTTCAGCGTTAGTGACTACACGTAAATGTGATGAACACGTTACCTTTTGGAATTTTTGTTTCGCCTTATCTCAAGCCTTCCGAGGTCGTTCGGCTTAGCTTAGCTATAGCAATGTACGATCACGAATAAGTTGTCCCCTCTTTTCTTTCTCTCTCTCTCTCTTTCTGCGACTGCCTTAATAAAATTCTCGCGTGAACGATGAACATTCTATAGGTTTTGCTGGTTCGAATAAACGAAGATCGACAAAAGATAACCGAATACGCACGCAAGAGGTACGAACGCTACAATGCCCTCGAACGTGAGGTCAATAAAAAAAAAAAAAAGACGCGCGTTCTCAACAGTTTCGCCTCTCAACCAAACCCACGGCTTCGCGTAGTATAAAGTGAGCAAGGCAATATCGGTGCCGCCTCATTCGACGGTAAAATCTAGGGACGCGTTACGCACTACCTCTGTTCTCCCTCAATATTCACAGATGGCGCTACTTACGAAAAGCGATCTTACTCTTTCGTTCGCTGCGATCGCACACTGAGGTTAGCGGTCGCTGCGATCGCACACCGAGGTTAGCGTAAACAAAAAAAAAGAAAAGAAAAAAACACGAAGGATCCGAACGACACTCATGAAATAACTAAGCTTCCATCTCCTATCAGAATAATCTTTATGCACAGATTGCCGTGACAGAATCTTAGATGCACTCGCGATACAAGTTTGACACGAAACCGTCTCGTTTCTTGGTTTTCAAATCATAGTTTCAACTTACGGTTTTGATATGCAATAACATGCCACTGTTTGAACGCGTTCTAATGCAAAATTGCTGAGACGTTCTTGACTTAACGGGAACCGAGTGATCGCAATAGATTTGAAATTCAGCTCTTGTTTTTGCGCTTGCTTCTGCAGCGAACGCGAATATCATTCATGGCGCGCAGTAACTGCACTCAAGCTGATATCAAATACGCAAATTCGTCGAGCCTGTTATCGCTTATAGTGTCTGCGGGGCATACCGTGTTAGTTCGAATTACGCAACCGTACTACGCTGCGCAAAAGGAAAAATCTGTGACTCTAGTGCATTGGTCTGCTTTAGCACCGGAAAGTCCACCGCTACAATTCTCACGCGAGATGAAGAGAAAATAAAGAAATACGTAAATGGTCCGCCTTTCTGATACCTGAAAAGCAAAGGACGTATTCATTTTTTATCTATTTTCTCCTGTCGCAGATGCGGTTTGTTCCTTTGATGTTCTTCACCTTCTTCTTATCACACTCTTTCTTTATTTGTGAGATTTCGCGCTATCGACTGTTTCTGTAAAATAAAAAATAATTTATCTTCTAAGCGCACTCTAACCGAACACTGGCGCTCGCTTCCATGAGCGAGAATGATTTTTTTTTTTTTTTTAGGAAAACGAGGACCAATCAAGGTTCCATCTCGGATACAATTTCCCCGCCTTTGCGGCTGCGCAGTTTGCGAATCACGTGACCCTTGTGCGACTGTTCTATTTCCGTTTCCGCACCTCCGCCTGTCCTTTCGCTTCTCTTCACGATCGCGATACGCAAAGAAAACTACGTCACCGCCCGCGAATTCGAATCGTCGTATCCAATGACAGATCGGCAAACTTGGAAACTATACTATACGTATACGAGGTTATCTATCTAGGACTCAATAATGCGTGCATGACTTGCACTTTTTCTCGGCTCCGAAATCGACTAGTCCGACACGATAATTTTGCTTGTTTGTGATTGCTTCCTCCCCACTCCATTCTCCTCTTCGGATCTGTCGCAAGGAAATAGACACTTCCTCACCGAACTGCAATGTACATATGTATCTAAGGAATCGCGCGCGGCTCGCCTGGACGACGTTAAGTGTGTGTCCGACTCAAGTTTTTTTTTTTTTTTTCTGTCAGTCAATCACGGCCCGCGGGCGGCCTCACACGTGATTCCACGCCCACACGTCGTGATTTGCGGCGGCGGTATGTCCCGTAATAAGAAAGAAACCCTGTGCATGTAAGGAAGGGCCTCGAGTGGTGTGCGTAAAACCTCTCTGGAGGAGATCGTGCAAAGCCTCCGGGGAATACCTTGTTATACATAAAACTAAGCAATCTCTCTACGAGAACATGTGATCAGAGTGGTTTTTTCTTCTTTCTTTCCCTTTTTTTTTTTTGGTCTCGCCTCGCCCGCGTGCTCGTTGGCGGAAGCTGTGTCTCTGCTCAAAAGAAGAGGCAAAAATGCAAGAAAGAAAAAGAAATTGGCTCTGGCGCCTATATGAAATAAAGTAGTCAGCCACAAGAAACGTATTTCGAGAGTACCTTCTTTTTTTCTTTTTTTTCTCTCTCTCTCTCACAGCGTTGCATCGTTTACGTGGGCGATCACCTGGAGAGCATTCTCTGTCGTGAGCCGAAACTCGTTCCTCAGATTTAACGATTACAAATGAAATCACGTTGCATGCACACTACGGTAGTGGTTGCCGCGCGGTGCGCACATTGTACGCGCGAGGCCAGGCACCACGCGACAGATAAAAAGATCAGCTTCGTCGGAAATGCGATTTCTTGTAGTTGCTGCTTAAAAAGCGCATCGTCATTCTCGACGATCGCCGGCGCCGTGAGCCTTTTTTTCTTTTCTTTTTTGTACGTCCCCGTTGCTGTCTCGTCCGGCCGGTGTCGACCGGCCGCGCCTCACGAATGCAATACGACCACCTGCGGTTTTTCACGCGGGCCCCGCAAGTGTTGTTCCTTCTTGTTATCTTCTATGTTGTGTGGAAACCGAGAGAGACATCTTTTTCCATTCATGATGTGATGTCCCACAAACTTTTCCCCGCTCCCCAGTTTCAATCATTAAGGTAAGCATTTAATAAACTGCCTGGCTTACGAATCACCGCCTCTTTTTCTCTTCACTCTCTCATGCCATTGATTGATTGATTGATTGATTGATTGATTGATTGATTGATTGATTGATTGATTGATTGATTGATTGATTGATTGAAGTCAGTAAGTCAGTAGTGAGTGAGTGAGTGAGTGAGTGAGTGAGTGAGTGAGTGAGTGAGTGAGTGAGTGAGTGAGTGAGTGAGTGAGTGAGTGAGTGAGTGAGTGAGTGAGTGAGTGAGTGAGTGAGTGAGTGAGTGAGTGAGTGAGTGAGTGAGTGAGTGAGTGAGTGAGTGAGTGAGTGAGTGAGTGAGTGAGTGAGTGAGGTGGCAAAATGAAGCAAGTTACAACGACTATAAGCGTTGCACTCCACAGCGCACATTTCCCACCAGCTACGACAACAAGTCCAAGTTTTCAATATTTTCAATATCAATGGTTAGCAATATTAGCAATATACGAGAGGAAATAAGCAAGCGATGCGGCAACAAGGTAGCTGCTCGGGTTTTTTCTTACAACATACTTGACACAGAAAACATTTTTAAGTGTCTTTATTTTTTCCTTCTAGCATCCGGCGCACACACACAAAAAAAAAAGGTTTGCCTCGTCAATTAAGCGATAAAGATCAACACGGACGGGCAAAGAAAGCACTTCACAGTCCTACAGTGTGAACAGAAAATGGTTTACTTAATCGCATCAGCACGACGATGAAAAGGAGTCATATTGAACTCATGATGGTGTGTGGTCGATTTAAGTCTAGCGTGTCTGATCTAGCTGTTCAGCAGCTGATATCATGCAATACCTAACAGGGCATGGAGAAACTTCACAGATTCCTCGAGACCACGGTTGTTTGATTGTCGCCAGGGGCGTAGCCAGATGTTCTTTTTTTTTTAATTCTGAAAAGAAGGGTAGGTGGGGGGGGGGGGGGGAGCGTTCAACCATACTTCATGTATGTCCGTGCGAGCGTTTGTATGTGTGCGTGTATATGTGACATGCAAAATTTTAAATTTTCAAGTTGGTTTGCACCCCCCCCCCCTCGTCTACCCCAGTGATCGTCGCGATCCCGTAAACTTTGCGGAATTCGCACGTACGTTGCGCACGTTATGGTTGACGCAGTCTTTCTTAGGTTGTGGTACACAAAAAAAAAAACGTGACGAGAAAGAAAATCTCACGCGTGAGAGAAAATAAAAGTCAAGGAGGCGGAGAACAAGAATAAAGCAAAGAAAGGGAGATCGACCCGGGCTGAGCTCGGTTGCCTACCCTGTACTAAATGAAGGACAAAGCAGGCAATGCGCGGTTTCCGGAGGAACATGCTCTGCGTGAACTCGTCCATGCAAGAGAAGTGGACAGAGAGAAAAGGTACGCAGGAAAGAAGAACCACTGAAAGAAAGGTAAGCGACGACTACATCCGGAAACACAAAAGGTAAGGGCATGCACTCTTCATCTTCAGCTAAACGAAAAAGAGAAACGCTATAGCTGCGTAGTCTGTAAAAGTAATAGTTCCATGTTGCCGTATGTGACCGTACGTCGTGCAGAAACACCAAGTCTTGTCACAAAAAAAAAAGAACAGACAATGTTATCAAGTGTGCGCGACAAGAAGAAACAGCCATGAAATATACGAGGTCGTGTGTGTTTCTACAACGTATATTCTAATATAAAACGATGTGAACAAGGAAAACGATGTACTCTCAAACGAAGTTTTATTGGATGCATGGAACCTGTGCATAAAGTCGACCGTAAAGAGAAAGGGTTTGATTTATTGGTGAACAGTATATATTCAATGTATCACACAGACAAAACAAACGCACCGTATGTTTCACATATAGACACTGACCCACTGCCACATATCACAGCATAGCTATAATGTCACACATCTTTAGTGTCAACGGAACATACTTGTTGACATATTGAAGATGGTCACATAAACACACTAGGATAGCTGGGTTGACCGCACTGTAGCCTATCACCACTGGCGTAGTCAGGGGAGGGGGGGGATACAGCGTTCAACCTAGCTACATTGTTCAAAAATTTTCCGGCTCCCTTCGCTACGGTGTGCCTCGCAACCGGATCGTAATATCGTCCCGTAAAACACCGCAATTTGTCTTTTTTTTCCTATTGATATGACAAGAATTAAGTTTGTATTTGCCGCGTCTGGAAACGATCCTCACCCATCGCAGTATAGCTTCAGCTACCTTTGCGCCATGAAACCCCAATTAACAACAACTTCTCACTCACCCATGAGAGTTGGTCGCACATCTTCGCGCTCTTCGCTTCGTCCATGCTAGAAAAAACAAACAAAAAAAAAACACCACGCACTCAGCTGTGCGAATCTCAGTTGTTCATCACTGGGCAGTCACGAGCAAAAGCTTAGAGACGAACTGGTTCCACAACAAATTTTCATCGGCAGCATGTTTGTTGAAATCGACTAGTGTAGCCTATAGGTGCAGATGTTTTGCCAATGCAATGCATTAACGCAATCCCACGCTGTAGGGCAGTGCTCGGAATTTTTTTTTTAATTTTTCGCTGGTGCCGCGGCCCTTAAACTTTTGCTCGCGGCTGTACATCCCAAGGAAACACTAGCCAATCCACAATGTCAAGGAGACTCTAAAAGAATCTTGGCGAATCACTGCATAGCTTAACGAAATGTTTGTGGAATAAACTGAGATTCAAGCCAAAAAGAAAAAAAAAACAAGAAAACAGAATAGGACGTTAGACTTTCAACTAGCTTATTTTCCGCACATCAACCAAATATATGTTTTCAAAAATGCGCACGCAGAGAGGGCGCAGCACGTGCAAACTATCTCCCAGCACTATCAAAAGAAACTATCCCACAGCGCTATCTAAAAATGAGCATTCGCTCTTGTAGAGAGACACCGAAAGCACACTGATGCAGCCATGCCCTTTCTTCATTTTGTGGTACTCTTCGAGCACTTCACGTGCTAACATCTCCCTGTTCTTTCCTATCACACGCGTGTCTCCAAACAGTAGTGCGCAGCCACAGGAAGAACGATGGAACGGGAGTATGGCGTTCTATCCCGTCTTCTTCGGTTTTTCCTTGTACTCAGTTTTCACCACAAATATTTCGTTAACACTCTGGATTGCGCGTTCGCTCGATCTATTCATCGATCGCCAATAGTATACGGTTTACAATCCAGTCTTAAAGGGCTCCTTCAGACAACTCCGAGTTCAAAAACGAGAGAGTGGTTTTTTACTCGCCTGCACTACCCTTCCTACAGGCGCTATCTCTTTCCTCGCCACTTATTATTCCATAAAATACGTGGACAATGTCAGCGCTACGCGTTGAGCCTACCAAGATTTCGCGCTTTTCGGCTACACACTGTTATCTCCGCTTGCGCAGTCGAGAACGCGCAAAACGAAGTGAAATCAGTTGATCGCGCACGATAGTCACGCGAGACAAGGCAGAACTGGCGCGCGAATGCATGGAAAAGCAGGGTAGGAAATAATATACAACTGACATCGTTCTTATATGGGCCAATCGAGTGCTTATTTCCTCATGACGTCAGGTGAACAAACTGCTGGCGCCACGAATTGTGCCGAAAAGACGGGAAACGCCTCGAGAAAATAAGGCGCTAGTTTTTTTTTTTTTTTTTTTTTTTCAGAGATTGTTCAGGGGCTCTTTAAATTACAGACACTAATAATAACATCTGGGGTTTAACGTCCCAAAACGACGATAGGATTATGAGAGGCGCCGTGGTGGAGGGCTCCGGAAATTTCGACCACCTGGGGTTCTTTAACGTGCACCTAAATCAAAGTATACACGGGCCTCAAACATTTTCGCCTCCATCGAAAATGCAGCAGCCGCGCCGGGATTCGATCCCGCGACCTTCGGGGCAGCAGTCGATCGACATAACCACTTGACCACCGTGGCGGGGCCAACTTGCAGACACTGTAGTGAACAGTGTTATCAGGAGGATTCAAAGCCTGCACGCGAGAAGCAACGCTCGTGGCAGTATCGCGTTGTCTGCGACGAGTATCACTGCGCGACTGTTTTCCGTTGGCGGTGCTCGGTCAATAACAGGAAATCGCAGATTTGACTGGCTCATCGGAGCCATGCGCCAAAGTGTGTCTGGGCCTTCCGGATATGCTCATGGCTTCACCGCAGCCGGAGCGTTATGGAGCCGTGCTGGATAAGCTGTAAGTATGTGTGCGTTCAATAATTCGTGTTGTTGTGCGGACGAGTGTGCGGTGTTCGAAAACTTTACGTAGCTTAAATACGACAGGCATGCGAGACAGCGCCCGTTCTGAGAGCTTACCCCCCCCCCCCCCCCGCGCTTCTTTCATGCATACTTCTCGATCCACTAAAGGCCGATGGCTTCTGTGCGTTCTATCGAATTCACGTGTTTCCACCCGTGATGGGCTAGCTAACAAATGCCTTATCCTCGTGTAGCGGCAATGTTCAATAAAAATAAACGCCATTTGTTCGCATGACCCCCAGCCCGTGACATGCGTGCCGCACAGCGCTGTCTTTGGCGTTGTCGCCTTGTCGTCGGTAGAGAGCTTTAGTACTGAGGCCCCCGAGCTATTGCGTTCTTTTGTACTCCGGCTGGCAAACGTAAGGCGGGAGAGTACAAAAGAATGCTAGAGATTGGGGCCCCTATGGCTTGGCGGCATGTTGTCTTGTGGTCCACTTTGATTTGCTTACATTTATGTCACTACAGTCTGCCGTTAAAAGACTACAATATATTCCTAGGCTTCATTGTGTGTTGGTTTCGTTAGGTAGTGCCTAACAAAGAAAACGAGCCCCCATCCATTCGACTTATTTCGTTCATTCCTAATCATATCGTGGTTCTGGGACGTAAAACTCGAATAATCAGTCTAGCCCAGTGGTTAATTTCAGCACAGCCTTGAGCCTCATACTTAGTTGACGGGCAACGATTTGGAAACAAGAACTCATTCACTGCTGTTCGAGGAAGATTAATTTGCTGGAATTTGCTCAACAGTACACTGCAGCGACAACTGCTGAATGTTGGCCATTCTATCAGTATAGGATCAAGCGCTTCACTGCAGCGTACACAAACAAGGACTCGACGTGGTACTTCAGTGTTGTTGAAGGCGAGAAGCACGGCCACAGTTCAGCACTACACGGAAACGCCCACAACCCAACCCACACGACCGCAGATAGCACTCTCTTCGGCATAGGTGCACTATCTATCACGTCATCTCTGACATCAGTCTAGATTTCTATTGAGCTGTATACCGCACGATCGACCCAACATTCTTTGAAGGAATAATAATAATAATCTCCGAGGCAGAAAAACTATGGAAAAACGGTTAGAAAGACCCACTTACGTAATCGATTCGTGTGTTTCAAGGCTTAGATTTGTTGCAGCTAGTGAGGATCGTTATTATTTGTTGCTTGATTGAGTGTGTGTGTGTGTGTGTGTGTGTGTGTGTGTGTGTGTGTGTGTGTGTGTGTGTGTGTGTGTGTGTGTGTGTGTGTGTGTGTGTGTGTGTGTGTGTTGTGTGTGTGTGTGTGCGCGCGCGCGCGTTTCTAGAGAACAATCTGGTCACGGGCACAAATATAGGAATGGTACACAGGAGGCTATACATAAACCCATTCGCCGCATGGGTGCTTACGTCGGTAATCTTGCTTTTTCAGTACCTAAGTATCGACTCCATTACAACATAAGCCCCGGCAAAGATGCCTTTAAGTAGATCTCTGTGAAGAATTGAAAGTACGAAAAAAAATTATATTGTAGTCTGCGCAAATAAAAAAAAACATGGCTGATCCCTCCGTCATAGGAATCGGTATAACACGAAAGAGAAACGTGTCTTCAAAGAAGTAGTTGATTGTTTATTGCGCAGTTGTGCAGAGGTATATGAGAGCTCGCACAACGTCTACTGGTGTTTGGCAGCTATATCGTCTGACGTGGATGCGCCCACGTTGACGCCTAGTGACCCATCCTCATCCCGACGACTATCACCAAAGATCATGATTTAACCCTTGTGGTAGCTGAAGTATTTAACATACACCTGGACAAAGCATGTACTGAATCCCGCGCAAAGATGGCATCAACAAGCACGTGAACACTGGTACTCGATATGCACTCCTTCAACGAGCGAAGGCGTTCCGCTTCCCGCTGGCGTGTATCTTGCTCCACCAAGGCGCGACATTCGCCCGTCTACGTCTTCAAGGCGAAGCTCAAGGGTCCTCCAATTTTTTTTTCGTTTTTTTTTTTGCGCGGTTTGGATCGGCTTTTCTTCTGGGATGTCTTTCAAAAAAGATTCAAAAATTCCGAAACGTTCCGTCGCAACGAACGCCAAGGCAAGATTCAGCCGCTCAAACGACCCTATCGGTCACAATTAATGGCCTCCTAAGTTGCATTTCCAGTACGATGGGCCCCTCGCCCTGTGTTGACCTTCCCATTGCGCTTGTATATGAGCAGTTATATCCTCGTCCTCTAAGCGGTGCGCTATAACGTTGCAATGAATAGATACCAACTATAGCCCAAACAAGTATACCCTCCACCACGAAGCCTCAAGTGTCAGGCACATCTACGTCTTGTTACTTTGTATACATTAAAACGTGCCTTCCCGCAGCCGTGTACTTCGCTTTCCGCTGAAATCCGTGCCTCGCGCGACGACCGCGTGCTCGGCGTCCGTGCTCATAGCAGAGAATAATGCGACCTCCACGACGACCGTTCTCCTCGCCTATATCTGGCAGTCTTTTCCTCCTGGGATCCATAGCGCGGGGCTCGCGTCGCATCTCGACTTTCGTCGGCGCTACAATATACGCACACGGAGACGGTGCCGGCCGAAGAGATCGCGTACGTTGCGCGGCGCAATCCCCTCGCAGTTCGCTGGAACAGAAACGACCTCAGTCGCCGTTCTTTAACTGGCAGGCAAAAAGAGAGAGAGAGAGAGAGAAAGAAGTGGGATGACATGCAATCCTCGGCGAGGGATGTTCGTCATCACAGGAAACGGAACTCGGCGCGCCATTGTTCCGAGAAGGACCCTCCCATTTGTGTCGTTGCAATATGGTACACGAGGGAGAAAGATGGCTGAAAAATTAACAGGGGGTGGGGGTGGGGGGTGACTGCTTTCGGCCGCTAATTAATTGGCGCGTTATGCACTCAAGGACGGCGCTGTACCCGTGAAAAGTGCGCGTTCGCTACGTGAAGTGTCCCTGGCCTGCTGTTGTAACGCACAAAGGACCGTCACGGATGAAAAAACCCGCTCGCCATTATTGCCCACAACCGACCGGGCGTTCGCAAGCTCACCTGTTTGTCAGAGCCATAACGCGTGAACGACCTAGTGACATGGACTGCCGCACGGAGAGGTTAGTGTTCTTTCATGGTTTTAGCATTGTCTAGTTTCTTGGCGCAGAAGCGGCATATTTTCTCTGTTCAATTATTCAAGAGAAGCTTGTTACGAGTTAACAGATATCGGTGGCGGCGGCGTAGTTCACGCAAAACCCGGCGCTGTCGAGTGTACAGAAATGCGGGTGCACACAAATGCGGCCCTCGAAGGTGAGCCGGTCACATGAGTGTTAGTATATGCGCCGTTTTTTCAATAACTGATGTTCTCACGATCATGGGCTTGTGGGCGATCATCCGTTTCTGATATGGCAATAGGATCTTTTATCGAGGTCACCTGTCGTTTCATGTTGCCATATTTCACTGTTGCCCGGATGTGAACGCATGACCATCGTTGTTGCCTGTAGCAACTGAAGTGTTGCGCTGCTGAGCACGTGGATAAAGGTCCGATTCCCGGCATGGAGGAAGGACACGGCTACGAGGGAGCATTGCGTAATGCGAAAGAAAGAAAGAAAGAAAGAAAGAAAGAAAGAAAGAAAGAAAGAAAGAAAGAAAGAAAGAAAGAAAGAAAGAAAGAAAGAAAGAAAGAAAGAAAGAAAGAAAGAAAGAAAGAAAGAAAGAAAGAAAGAAAGAAAGAAAGGCACACACACACGCCAAGCTTTCTCTGCCCTTATTTTCCCGATAGGGCAAAGGCTCCTTTTATATTACTTTTTTTTAATACCCGTGTCTCCAGCTTTCTTATACTGAGACAGCCTGTGAACGAATTCAAACTAACCGTTGCGCATATGGGAATCGCCCTGCTCCATTGTGTAAGCACAATAGAGCGATACCGAGGATTGAGTCGTCGGGATTTAACGCCTAAAAGCGGCACGCCCGGTGTATGAGCTATGAGGTACGTTGCATAGAGGAGTCGCTACGGATTAACTTGAGCCTTCTAAGGTTCTTCAAAGACGCCAGCTGAGTCTCTGTACGGGAGCGCTTTTGCATACCACCTTTATTGGAGTGCAGCTTATGCGAAGTTTGGAAATGAGGCCGGTATCTCGAGCTCAATATCAGTAGCGGCTGTGGCGGTTGTGAAACAAAGGCGTGTCCGTGAGTCGTTCCCGAGGCGTTCATAAAGCGTCGCGTGGCCTCTATAGTCGTCGTCATACATCTGCGACTTCACCACCGCCTTTTCTTTCACCCTCTCCCTCCGTAAAACATCAGGCTTAGCAGGCCTCGATTTCCCTCTGCAGAGCCTCCCTCTTTCTCTCTTTCTTTCTCTCTCTCTCTCTCACCAACGTACTCCAATCTTATCGTTCCAGAAAACTCCCGCCAGTGGACTTTGCCATAATGACGTCACTTACCGTACTTCCACGATTCTATCGAGCCCCCCCCCCCCCCCCCCCCGATTGTGACCCACAGGTTGTTTTGCATGAGGAAAATTGAAAAAAAAATTCCAGCCAGTTCCATGCCATGAAAACCATCGTACAGCGAAGCCATCGCACCCTTTGTCAGGCATTTCGAGTAGTGGGTTGGATACTGTAGCAGGAAAATGAGGATCTGGTTGGATACTGCTGCCCCCTCTGGTCACGTGACCAGCGTACTACTAATACTACTACGACGACGACGACGTCGACGACGACGGCACAGGGTAGACTAAGACAGCTTCGCTGTAAAAATACCTTGATGCTGATTTCGCTTTTGAGCCCGATTCTAACGTGCACGCAAATCTGAGGGCTACACTTAGAGCGAAAGAAAAAGTGCGCATTAGAATCGCGCAAATACGGCATGTCCACCGACTTACATGAACGTTCACAGTACAAAACGAAGAAGAAGAAGATGTTTTAATGACAAGAAGGAGGAGAGGTCGGCCAGGAAAGCGAGTTTCTAGCCTGCTACTCCTCACGGGAGTAAAGGGGAAGGGGAAAGAAAAAGAAAGAGGGAGGCATATCAGGTGGCATACGGGCCGCTCATATTTCAAGCGTTATGTCTACCGCATAGCTATGTGCCGTTTCATTTAGCCGCACATAGCATCTCTGATAGGGAAGCATTCTGCTCTTTCATAATGCGCTCGCACCACTGCTTAACTATAGCAGTGGTGCGAGCGCATTAATGAAAGGAATTCCGAAAGCTTGGACCGTTGAGTTCCATGGACCCGCCACGGTGGTCTAGTTGTTATAGTGCTCGACTGTTGACCCGAAGGTCGCAAAATCGTATCCTGGCCGCGGCGGCCGCATTTTCGATGGAGGCGAGAATGGTTGAGGCCCGTGTACTTAGATTTGGGTGCACGTTCAAAGAACCCCAGGTGGCCGAAATTTCCGGAGCCCTCCACTTCGGCGTCCCTCACTATCACATCGTGATTTTGGGACATTAAACCTAGAACGATTGTTATCATTGAGTTCCACACGTGTGGCGCGATCATAAGGCGAACGAAAACGGCGACATTTGGTGTGTGCGTGCGTGTGCGTGCGTGCGTGCGTGCGTGCGCGCGCGCGCGCGTGTGTGTGTGTGTGTGTGTGTGTGTGTGTGTGTGTGTGTGTGTGTGTGTGTGTGTGTGTGTGTGTGTGTGTGTGTGTGTGAGAGAGAGAGAGAGAGAGAGAGAGAGCACAGCAAACAAACGAAGGGGGTCGTCGTGTTGCCAAGCGCACTCGTTGTAGTGAACATAGCGTATACGGGATTTCCCGCGTCCGGTTTCTGAAACTATTCCCGCGTAACATAAAATCACGGCGCGCAGCGATGCGGCACAACGGGACAAGTATCGCTTCAAAACGACCGTCGCAACATATAGGAAACGCAAAAGGTCAATAACATCGTGCTCATAGAACACTTCCGAGAATATTTCAGTCACTGACGCACGTTTTATCGTAAAATGTTTCCATGCCAGCTGCGCACGTTCATGTCATGTTGCTCCCGAGTTCGTTCAGTTTAACTTCGTGTATATACTATATAAGTAGTAGTAATAATAATAATAATAATAGTTGTTGGGGTTTTACGTCACAAAAACACGACATGATTGTGAGGGACGGCGGGTCCAGAAATTTGGACCGTCTGATGTTCTAACGTGGGCATAAATCTAAGTGCACGGGCCTATAGCATTCTGCCTCCATCGAAACGCAGCCGCCGCAGCCGGGATTCGATCCCGCGACCTTCGGGTCAGCAGTCGAGCACCATAACCGCTAGACTACCGCGCCGCGTTAAGTAATAAGAAGTGGTGGATGACTGTTTTGCTAAGTGGAGTAATAACGTGGTGGACGCCGGCCTTGGTAATTATATCAGAAGAACCGCTCGAATGAATTTGTGGCTTTCCTTGTCAACCTCTCAATTCAATCAAAAGAACGTGCGTCGTCCGGGTTCGGGCCGATTACGCGAACGACAAGCCCGACGCATTTGTTTATCGGTTATGGCACCGATTCGTACCGACTTGTACAGCTCAAGCACCAAGTTTTCATATACTACAGGCACAATTTTTTTTATTTGAAATATCGGTTGTTTTCTGTGGTTCCTTTTCTTTCGTATCGTTTGGGACATTAGGATAGCCTGTTCTAATGAGAACCACTTTGTATTTGCATAATAATCCTTCGATTTATACTCGTTCGTGTAACAGGCCGCGGGCTTCCTAACTGTCCACCAGTTTGAGGACAGCAAAACTGGCTGTCGCAGGACCGTGAGGAAAGATGAAAGTAGAAAAAAAAGAGAGAGAGAACGACAAAAATTAAAGAGGGTGCATGGAAAGCGCGCATGACAGAGCGGAAAGAAGCATCTACGACAGGACTGCAGACTTGTAATGTGCGTCGTCTCCGTCGTATGCGCTTTTCGTGTACCTCCTGAAAATGAACCAACTCACCCAAATGGAGGTATTGTTGCAAAATTAAGGAATAGACCACAAATATTACATAGGAGTAATAAGAAACGGCAGGAAGGGGAAGTTGGAAGCTTGCGCTGAAAAAAATCCGCAAACAGGGGGTGTGTGTTCGAGCCGACGTTTCGCCAAGTGGACTTGTCTTCTTCAAGGCTGGGACTGAAATCAGTTCCAGCCTTGAAGAAGAAGAGTCCACTTGTCGAAATGTCGGCTCGAACACTCAACCCCTGTTTACGGATTTTTCTCATATTAATAACAAGGTAACTTGTGTATATAAACTCTCATAAACATAATGCAAAACATATATACGGATACGCAAAGTGGTAGTCGGCCTACGTGTGCAATCAGAAGTTTGTTGCTGCCAGAAAACAACAGATGAATAGGATTGAATACAGAACTTCTGGTTACTCTTCTTCGTTCTTTCTTTCATTGTGTGCGCCATGGGGGTTTTTAATTGGTATAGTTCTGTCGAAGATATGGCTTGGGGGTACGGCTGTTCGATGTGTAGTGTTATGCGTTACGAACAGTGTTCGAGCCTTAGTATCCATATTAACATTGTTAGCTGCCTATCATGTTTCTTCGGCCAATGTGACATCGTCTGACATTATCACCATGTCATGGGCCTCGAATGCTGAGCGAAAGAATTGCAAAATGAAGCCCTATGCCTGCAGCTGTTTAAACAGGGCGCTCGGTGTCAGTCCGCCTATGTGTCTGAATAAACATCAAAAGAAAAAAAAAAGTTACGAACGGCCGATGTAACTCGTATTGCCTCGTAACCACGTGTGATACTGAATGGAAATGCTACGAATAACCTGCGGAGCGTTCTCGGGTCGTGGCAATGTCCGTGATATTTAAGTATGTTCCGCACCAAAAACTCTTTTATATTATAGCATTTACGCGGAATAGTGACCTCAACGAGCCACGGTGAATCCGTACTCCATATTAATCATTTTGCACGTGTAGAGGTTTTAGTACATGTGGCTTTGTATTTTTATCTCTCCCTCTTCAATATACCTTTCACAATATCAACTGGATTGCCATATGACAGGCTTGGCTCCAGGCTAACTAACTTCTCCGGATACTAAACTTTCTCTTTTCTGTAGTAACATTTGTAATCTTTCTTATTTTGTGTGTGTGTGTGTGTGTGTGTGTGTGTGTGTGTGTGTGTGTGTGTGTGTGTGTGTGTGTGTGTGTGTGTGTGTGTGTGCGAGCGTGTATGTGTGTGTGTGTGTGTGTATGTGTGAATGCGCGCGTGTGTGTATGTGCGTGTGTGTGCATGTATGTATGTGTGTGCATGTATGCGCACGTATGTGGTGCGTGTGGTGTGAGTGCGTGCGTGTGTGTGTGTGTGCGCGCACACACACACGCACATACACACACAATGCAGAGATGCAGAGGAGTGAGCATCCGTGTCCTTTACTCAGCTTTCAGCTGCGTCGCTTGACCTACTGCCTTAAAAGTCAACGTGCCGCGTACGTTTGCGACATATATAATTGAGAAACGTCAGTTTCTCTACAAGCAAATATTTGCGCATCTCTGCCAAAACTGTCACGTAGCACGCCGAGCGCAGATGGCGGTGCGTTTTACATCACGGGACCAAAACTGCTGCGAGCCAGACTTGATAGAACCTCTCTTTTTTTTTTTTTGCTTCTTTTAGAAATGAGCGCTGCGGGGGGTCGTAAAAAAGCATGATTTCTATCCTGCAGTAAATGTAGAACAGCTCGTCCTCGGCCACTCTTGAGTCAACGACAGCCTGCCGTGTGCGAAAAACGAGTTTGGGAGTGACTAGCTTTTCGAATTGTCGAGGAAGTCGAGTGTAGTGACTAAAGAACGGGAAGATGTCGCACCACAAAGCAGCCGCCGAAATTTTCAGGTAACAACTTTCGCCTAGAATATAGACCACTATACGCGCAATACATATGGGCGCCGCCACCTTGGGCTGTTAAGAGAATGTTTTCTGATTTTTGTATATCGCGACATGAATTGATAGGGTCAAGAATCGTCGAATGCACCAACCCAACCATTTTCATGCGTATAGGTCCACCGAAGCACTGTTCGTTTAGTCGCTAAAGATACAATACGGCAAAGTTAACAGCGCAATATGGCGGCACCTAAACCCACCCGTAAAATAGTCTATGCACTATTTTACGAGTCCCGCGTTTGTATTACACAGGTGACCATGGGGAGGAACACCCCCCCCCCCCCCTGCCGACGCTCATGCAGGCCACTGTTCTTATGAGTGCAAATGCAGAGCTCCGAGATGCTCGGGATGTAGTACATCGCGATTAAACGTGGTTAAAACGGCGCTTACAACGACGGGACAAAGAAAGAGCGCATACAGGACGAACGCCGATCTTCAACTCCATTTTGACTATGTGTTTCATCAAGCCAGAAACCAACTAGCCCACCGTACAGTGTCCTGACAAGTATATCGCGTTGTTTCACGAATTTGGGTCTGTCTGCGTACAAATGAGCCATGGTGATTTGATATTTACGACGTTACGTCATTTCAAAACATTACGACACATTTATTTCCTGCTGCAGCAGATACCGGAAGCGTTAGCACATTTTGCCACGTATAACGTTATCAACGCGTATGATAGCTCATTTCATGGCGTTTTTATAGCCACACAACATAAAACCTTGTTGATTGTTGACACACCTCTTCGGCGTTAAGAACATGCG
Source organism: Rhipicephalus sanguineus (assembly GCF_013339695.2). NCBI lineage: Eukaryota > Metazoa > Arthropoda > Arachnida > Ixodida > Ixodidae > Rhipicephalus > Rhipicephalus sanguineus. Next base: position 138,936,587 of record NC_051181.1, on the reverse strand, counting down.
GCATGTTTATGTCAGGGCATCACTTATCCATAGTCCTGTGACTGTAAGTACGCCACAACAAGGGGTGTGGGCTCTTCATAGCAATCGCGCTGAAAAGCTTGTGCGTCCAGGTGATCGTAATCTATGTCTGTCCGCTGCGTCATCTTTCATAATAATAATTAATAATTGTTGTGGTTTAGCGCCCCAAAACCACGATATTGCCACGCCCGCTTCTTCTTTTATTTTGATGTATTCGGGTTTGACCAGCAAGGGCGGTTATCAACGCTCGACGCTAACCGCGCCGCAGTGTTCGAGAAGCTTCGCGAGTGTAGTAGATTGTTTTGTTAAGATTGCACGCAGGACGCAAATAGTCTAGATTATTCCAGTGCTTGCGCGACAACCAGTGATAAGACTGGAAAGTTCGATGCGTGATGTATAAAAGACGGCGCATCCCAGCCATGAGCAGTTGATTGACGGTCGACGCTCTGTTCGCCGCTATCAGTGTATTGCTGTAGTTTGACTTTCAGTTTCTCGGCCACAAGTTCGGCCAAATAAACAGCTTCATCTCGGACGTGCTGACTGCTGTCTTTGTCGACGCCAACACCACGTGACAATATGATTGAGAGAGACGCCGTAGGGGTGGGCTCCGGAAATTTCGACCACCTGGGGTTCTTTAACGTGTACCTAAATCTAAGAACACGGACCTCAAGCATTCTCGCCTCCATCGAAAATACGGCCGCCGCTGCCGGGATTCGATCCCGCGACCTTCGGGTCAGCAGTCAAGCGCCATAACCAGACCACCGTGGCGGGTGATATCTTTCATTTCGCCGTACGGCAGATGCTTCGCGATGCGGTAGGCCACGATACATACATCGCAGGTGGTGAGCTGTGCCTAGCGCACCCGTGCCGCAAAGGCCACAGGCGTGGTACAACGGCTCGTCAGGAACAGAGGCTTGCGTATACAGTTCTCACGGATTAATATGCGACCATTTAGGGCACGCACTTTCCTTCCCACCACCTTCAGTTCGTGTGATATCGGCGTAATTTTGACTGGCATTTTACGTCACAGACAACCTCATTTTTAGAGCCCAGTTTCTCAGCGACATGACGCGGTGGTCTCGAACAATGCCAGCCGTCATACTGAGAGTCTTGGTGTCGCGTTTCAATCCATTAACCCTGTACACACGTTTGCTAACAAAAAATGTTTTGTTTCGATGCAATAGCGTGTAAATATGTTATACTTAATCTTGCTCCCTCAGGACACTGTCAATGAGGGCAACAGGCAGCATACCGACGCAGCTGTGCATACCAATCACGTTTTAAGTGCGGAGCACTTTATGCCGTGGGGCCGTCGTATGCTGTCATCGCATGCTGTCGTAGTTTGGCGTAACGCAAGCAAAACCACGAATAGCGTAGTCATATGTAGCCTACTGAGCGCGCGCTCGCGCCAAGGAGAAGTCTTCTTCCTCTTGTTCTTCGAGCGCCTTGATGATGATAAGTGCGGAGCACTTTAAGGTCCCGGCAAAACCACGTATAAAAATAGAGAAAAAGAGTAAGCGAGCGAGAAATGGAACGAAAGAGAAAGAAAGGGAGGAAATAAGAAAAAAATAGAGACAGCAAGAAAGAGAAAGGAACATAAAGAGAGAGGAAGAAATAAATAGAAATAAAGAGAGAAAAGAAAAAAGACAGAAAAACAACGGAAAAAGAGAAAAAGAAAGAAAGAGCGGAGGAAAGAAAGAGAAAGCCGAATAGAAGCAAAGAAGGCTGCCCAGCTCCGCACTTCCTTCAGGCTTGCCACCCCTAGGGCGAAGCTGCCTTAATTTTGTTCTCTGGTTTTGACGGACAACAGTGTGATCTCGTTTTCACGCCCGTACACGACTTACGTACACCGAAAAATGTATTTGCGAACGCAAGTCACGATCGTGTGTACCTCTGTAGCGATGTCACACTGACGTTGCATGCGTAAGTGCACGTGTTTGAAAGATGCCGTAATAGAGGAGGGACATCGTGGCTAACTTTGACCATCTTGGGCCCATTTACGGCGCCGTCATGGTCGGGAATCGAACACGCAACCCGCATGTTCTGAAGCAATACGACACACTTATTAAGCGCAGCCCGCAGCTCTCTCTCTCTCTCTCTCTCTCTCTCTCTTCCTTCGCAGTTGTGTGACACTTGTAACGGGAGATGCAAAGCTGACGTCAGTCATCCACAATTAAGCTTCATCATACCACTACACGCCGTTCTCTTGAGTCATCATGATGTGCCTTGTTCAGTGTCGCATGTTCAGTCTGGAACACAGTGGGGTGCCTCATCGCTGCCACGTCACCTTTACGATGATTAGTATATTGTCAAACAATGAAACGCAGTTGTGTAGCGGTGTGGCAGCTGCAACTTGCCCAACTTTATGATTGTAGGGGGAGTGTTCCTTTCGCTCCATGCAAGCAATTACAAAAACGTTTTTTTTTTCTTATTTTATACTTTGTTCGATGATGTATTCGCTTTATATATACGTGTATGCGCTTAGCTACGATTTTATGATAAAGGGCTATTCAGTATCCAGACTTTTCATGCTGCAATAGTTAAACAACAGGAGGCACTACTACTACTACTACTACTACTATTAAAACTACTACTACTTTCACCACCACTATTTATTGTATTCTTACTTTACTACGTTTACCACATTAACAAGAACTACTACTACTATACTACTACTACTACTACTACTTTCACCAACACCACCACTATTTCTAGTATTCCTACTTTACTACGTTTACCTCATTAACAAGAACTACTACTACTACTACTACTACTACTACTACTACTACTACTACTACTACTACTACTACTACTATTAAAACTACTACTACTTTCACCACCACCACCACCACCACCACTATTTATTGTATTCTTACTTTACTACGTTTACCACATTAACAAGAACTACTACTACTATACTACTACTACTACTACTACTACTACGACTACTTTCACCAACACCACCACTATTTCTAGTATTCCTACTTTACTACGTTTACCACATTAACAAGAACTACTACTACTACTACTACTACTGCTACTACTAGTACTACTACTACTATTACTACTACTACTACTTTCACCACCCCCACCACTATTTCCAGTACTCATACTTTACTACGTTTACCACATTAACAAGAACTACTACTACTACTACTACTACTACTACTACTACCACTACTACTACTACTTTCACCACCACCACCATCTCTATTTATTGTATTCCTACTTTACTACGTTTACCACATGAATAAGAACTACTACTACTACCAGGCCCGTAACCAGAAGGGGGGCCCTGCCCCCCCCCCCCCGAAAATTTGGTGAAATATGTGTTTTTACCGAAAATAAATAATAAAAATAGGTGTTTTTCTCAAAAAGTCATAGTTTTCAGCAAGTGCCCTCCCCCCGAAAAAAATTCCTGGCTACGGGCCTGATTACTACTACTACTCCTACTACTACTACTACTACTACTACTACTACTACTACTACTACTACCACCACCACCACCACCACCACCACCACCAGCACCACTACTGCTACTACTGCACATTTTACAGATACGGTAGCGTTTACAAAGACGGCAGAGTACTACTACTGCAAAGGCAGCGCTGCAGAGTTCTGAAAGACGGTAGAAAAGAACGACACAGACGAAGCGCATATACTGATAACTAACCCCTACACAAGCTCTTCTGGATGTACTTTAGTGCATTTATTACAACTGCTGTTACTACTTACCATTACGACTACTACTACAACTACTACTACTATGTTACTTTGCTACGTCTACTATAACAACAAGAACCACTGTTACTACTACAACTTGCCAAACTTTTTTAATGTTGGAATAAACAACTACTACTATTAACACTACAAAAACGACAATAATGAGAACGACAACAATAAGTACACTTGGGCCAGGGCGAAGACATTAGTGATTGGCTGTTGATACACATTAAAAAGAGTGAAACCCGGGAACGTGCCAGCATTTTTCAGCCAGCCTTCAATACCGTTTGAACTACGTCACTAGGATCACGCAGCTGCTCAGTCGAAATAAACGCTCTTCAACATTCGGTGTTTACTCGCATTTCATTTCCTCTGGAATATTTACTGCCACATTGACGCAGTCATGCTGTTACGTAGCGTCGGTGTCACCTGTTGGATATCCGCTAAGGACTAGCAACAGATGCTGCTTGTGGACACTTTCACGACAGCATTAAACTCTTGCATGACGTCAGTACCAAAGCGCAGGTTCTGTCTTTACCGTATTTACGAAAGCGTTTGTTAAATCTGTCCTACAGCTTTGTTTTACAGCGAAAGCTGTTATGAGATCATTTCACCGGCCGTTTTTGGCGCCGTAGTTGTCCGCCGCCGCCGCCGCCGCCGCCGCCGCCGCTGCCGCCGCCGCCGCCGCCGCCGCCGCCGCCGGTGTCCGTAACCAGTATCGCTCGAAATAAGAAAAAAAACGAAGTAAGAAAAAAACTCCAGGATGGAACGAGGTTCGAACCTGGGTCCTCTGCGTGGGAGCCCAATATTCAACCTCTGAGCCATGCCGGTGCTTGAAACTGCTTCGCAAAAAGGTCCTATACAGGCTTCATGTCGGGAAGGAACCACATTAGCATATGCAATATAGCGTGGTAGAAGAGTAAAATAAGCGCCAAGCGTCGCACAACGCGAATTCTGTAACCAGGCGTCACACAATGCGAATTGCGTAGCGAGTAGGTTGTTGAATGCTTCCAACCCATTACAAAGGACTCTGCCATAATTCTTCATCGTCATCAGGCACAGCATCAACAAAGTGCGCATAATGCCTTACATGCGTACAGCAGGTACCAACGCTCTCCGTAGAATGACGAAAAATGGCACAGTGCCTGCTGCCCTACTTCTGAAAAATTACAATGATTTATAGCGTAGTGGGTTCCTCACAAGTGCACTTGTATTGGTTGCCAAGGAAGCCCATAAGCGCATGATCCACTTCCTCGGGGTCTCAGTAAAATTACACTGATTTATAGCGTAGTGGGTTCCTCGCAAGTGCACTTGTATTGGTTGCCAAGGAAGCCCATAAGCGCCTGATCCATTTCCTCGGGGTCTCATTAAAGTTCTTCGCCCCCCCCCCCCCCCGTCTCTCTCCCTCGTCAACGTATGTTATACAGCATGACGGGAGACGGAAATAGTGACCGGGCGTCACCCAATGCAAATTACACAACTGGTGGGCCGTTTAAAGATTCCAACCCATTACAAAGGGCTGAGCCATAATTCTTCATCGTCATCAGTCGTCGCGTCAACAAAGTGCACATGATGCCTTACAGACGTGTAGCTGGTGCCTCGCTTCTCCGCAGAATGAGGAATAATGGCTTAGTAGGTGCTTCCCAACTTCACAAAAATTATGATTTATGGCGTAGTGGGTACCTTTCCAGTGTACTTGTTTTGTAGCCCCAAGAGAGCTTAACGGGCTCTAGAAACGCTGCTCTTCCAGCTTTCGCTGTGACTGTGCTGCGGTTTCAGCGCAGGCCTGGCGTTTTTTATTCTGTTTTTATTCTGATAAATGAGAACAGGGAGCTCAATGAGTTGGTATTGATCGAAAATTTGGAGCTTAACACGACGAATAGGTGATGTGGGAGAACACGACGCATTCTGGGTAAATGTCGTTTACTACACATTTGCCCTAATTGCACACTGCATACTGAAAAGTTGTTCAGTAAGAGTTATTCGGTGTAATTTTCATTTCTTTTTCTTCTTTTGTCTCTGTCATAAGTACATAAACATTTATGCTCACATAATTTAGTGCATAGATTAACCCCATCGAAGCAGTGATGGCGGCGATAATGTGCTCATTACCGACGCAATGAAACCATGTAGACTTCCTTCCTTCTTAATTGCCAAATAAGGCATTAAGTGTAGTTTTTTTTTCATTTTTTTTACGACCGCCACTATCGCTCTGCTTGAGCGAACATCATTCCTATCATGTTCTCGTTAACATAATTTAATAGCTCATCAACGCTTTAACATGTAATCAAACGACATATTACGTCATGTGTAGCCTTCTGAAAGCTAGTGATCTATTAGCCTGCGTCGTCAGGGCCCGGGAGGCGATCGCGGCCAAAGAATTCCTGGACTGGGGGACCCTCCCACCTAGGATGACCCCGAGCTTACGAGCTCGGGAACACTGTTTCGGGAAATTAAAGGTTTGTTTCATTCATTCATACTTAGCGTGTGTTTATTTTTAAACTTACAGTGTAGAGAAACTCTTCAGACTGGGCACATGACGGACAACTGAGGCCAAAGACAGTCAGCGGCTACTTCTACGTACATACAGCGCCTTCTCTCCCTTGTATCACAATATCATAGGCCGCCCAGCTAAAATTACTCCGTTACTAAAGCGCTTCGTAATAGAGGCACTACCCACCAAACCACACAATGGACACACCTTTAAGATCGAGACGGACAAACTCGCACGGTCCATTGAACAGTTGCCTAAGACGACTCGAGGACGAGACGAAAGCCATCTTTTTTCTTCTCAGTCGAGTCTATGACTGTGAATCGGTTCTGCGGATTGGGTTCCGTGTGGATTTCCTTGTGGCTTCGTGCTACAAACGGGCGGACATAAATTTGCCTTTCCTCAGTCGACTGTATGCCCCCCCCCCCCCCGCCAAACCCCAAAAGCTTTCGGCCCACAGCGTGGTCTTGCAGTGCCTCCGGGATCGGCCCACCTTTGGCCAAACGACGATATCATATGATGACGTCATCATGTGATGCCACGTTATGTGACGTCATAGTTAAGCAATGATGACGTCATAAATTTCGGCGACCTGTGGCATCATGATGACGTCACAATTAGGCGTCACAGTGATGATTTTTTGCCTCACTCGTACCGACGCCGCCGACGCCGACCGTCACATTTCGTGTTTGATGAGGCATCTAAGGCTTTTTTTTTTTTTTCCTTAGAAAAAAACTCAATGACCAACAGTGGCAACTTAGCGGCTTCAGTGGTGCGTTGTTACAAGCTTGACGGCCTTAGCTCAATTCCCAACCACAACGGCCGCATTTCGATGGAGGCGAAGTGCGAAATCGCCCGTGTGCGTAAATTCAGCTGCACGTTAAAGAACCCCAGGTGGTAAAAACTAATCCGCAGTTCCCCACTACGGCATGCCTCATATTCGTATCGCGGTTTACCCAAGAATTTAACTTTTATTTTATTTGAATTCTTTTTTGCAAACATGTGCGTCCGCATATATATATTGTAGCTTCCTTCATATGGTGTGCCCCGGTAGTGTGGTATTTATAGTGACACACGTTACGTAGATATGGAGCTCGGTATTCCGCGAAGCTGGAGTCAGTTTTCCACCGACCTTTTCCGCTTAATGGATGGGCTGGTGCACCTGCTTCCAAGAAGTAACGCGGTCATAAATGCATGGGCTAGGATGCCGCGCGCGGCATGACTGTAGTGAGGTCACGTGATTTAACATGTGCATTACGCTGTGTACGAACAGTTGCATTCACTATATAGTTGCGACGTCGGCGGTGGCACCTCGCAGCGACGTCCCCTTTACCACACTCCGACTGCGTCCCGACGGAAGCGAAAGTGATCGCCGACTCGTCGGTGAAACCATCAGCAGAATGTCGAGTTACGAACACGGCGGCTTAACTATCAGGTAACCGACGAATTAATTATCAGGTAATCGCCGTCGTTTTAGCTGATTGGGCCGCGTGCCTTTCATACGTGTGGCATCGAAGCCAGCTCGATGGGAATGACATCCTCAGAAATATGCGAGCCAAGTGCACAGAACTTATGGCTGAAACCGAAGAAAGTTATACTCTCATATTCGTATACGAAAACTAATCCGTCCTATGTGTCTTTTTCTTGTTTTTCTTTTTTTTTATTCAGCGCGCGCTTAAGTGTGTGTGTGTGTGCGTGCGTGTGTGTGTGTGTGTGTGTGTGTGTGTGTGTGCGCGCGTGCGTGCGTGCGTGCGCGTGTGTTTAATCTTTCTGTATCTCTTCATCCTCTTTCCAACCACTGCTTCTTCAACCCAGTGCAGGGGAGCAAACCGGATGCCGGGTTATATGGTGAACCTCGCTGCTTTCGTCTTCTCTTCTCTATCTCTCTATCAAGTCTATATATTAGAGTATTCCCGTGCTTTTTGTAGGTTGTCTTCCTGTAGGTTGGTCATTCTGTTTCTTGTATGAGAGCTATTTACTGACTTCTCTGCCGAGGTCGTTAACAGTACGTTTTATTTTTTCTATCTGTTTTAACTTTCGCACTAGCTGACTACGGTAGCCTTTAGACTCAACGTAATTTTGAGTGGGTAGGCTATATATATATATATATATATATATATATATATATATATATATATATATATATATATATATATATATATATATATATATATATATATATATATATATATAAAGAGAGAGACAGAGAGAGAGAGAGGACGTTGCGCTGCTAAAGCCGGGTTCGATTCCCAGTCGCGGCGGCTGAATTTTGCAAATTCCTCGCTGCTCTCTGTCTCATATATATCCGCTAAACTGCGACGGCGGGTCTAGCATGGGGTACGAAATACTAAGCAAGGAAATATTAATAAACGAACTGTCCCCGAAACGTTGCGATTTTGAAATAACTCTTTTTTGGTTGGAGCGACTCTCAAATCCCAAGAGTACCCTAGTACCAAAGTAACGTACTACAAGTTAACAAGAAATTTATTTCGGTTTATTAAGTGGGCTTTCGGAATTCAGAGCATATCGTACAGATGAAACGGTTCTACTTTATTAGAGTGCTTTATATTATCAAGGTCAACAATGGGCCGAATTCCCAGTAACTTGTTTACCCTCACAAAAAGTTGCTTTCCAACATTTGCATAAGAATGCCATGCGTCTCATCTGTCGTGTAAACGTCGCCGCCAACGGTAAACAGCCACCCACGATGGAGCGGCAGCGTCGTGTTTACGAAAAAGCTCTGAAAAGGCTTTATTGGGAACCAGCAATCTGAGTGGCACCCCCCCCCCCCCCACGATTTTTTCAATTCTGCGTGTTTATCCTATAGCACGCACGAACATACATAAAGTGTCGATGACCCCCCCCCCCCCCCCCCCGCCCTCGAAAAAAATTTCTGGCTACGCCACTGTCAAGTTTTGTTCGAATATACTATAGTTATACTGCAGTATTAAAAGGTAATTTTCGGATCATTAACCCAATAAAATCAGTTGTAAAGCCTCCCGCTTCTCGGCCAATCCTCCGTAGTGGGTATGAGCCAGTGAAAACGAACAAGAACAACAATCAAACCGACTCTCCCCCTGAGTGGGTAGGTGCCAATTATCCCAGGAGCGTCATCATCCTCAAAACCATCAGCAGCCCAGGGAACAGGAAGCGGTGAACGCGAGTACGTTTCGTGGTGAGCGACCCTACTGTTATTCTACGTGCATGGAGCTGTTAGACGAAGATAATCCATAAATGTCGTATGCAATGATCCTGCACAGCTGCGTTTCCATGACATGATCCGTAACCTGGGACTATAAGGAACGTTTCCCCATAACTGTTTGTATTGTGACGGACTTGTTTGAATATGCAGGACAAGCACAGAGGGATCACGAATGTAATGATTTTCTTTATATAGATGCAGCAGTTTTACTGTATTAGAAGTACCATGTCGATCGGTCCGTTACGGCCTTTCGTTGAAAGTAATGAATATAACGGAAAGAACACGTGTTAGACCGTGCATTACAACACCCGTTATTGAATGCCCGTAGCAAACATAGTGCGCAGCCCGCCTACTAACGGATCCGTGCTTATAGTTAATCCATATGCCGCATTTGCGAGGTACATTGCGTCCTGTACCTGAACTAAACAGTACATTCGAAGCAGGTGTCGTTGAATGCAACATACCCTTAAACTTTTTCACGGAAACTCTTTCGACATGTAATGTATTCTGCGCAATCTATAGTTGCCATCGTTAAATACGAAGAACGCTATATCGCCGCCATCAAGGTATGATATGTTCCTAAATGGAAGAGAAGAAAAAAATTGGACCATCTCGCCGAAGGGAACCCTGATGGGATGCGAAGCAGCAGCGTTGCGCACGGGTGGCGTCACGGGTTGAACGGCGCTAACGCGGGTGCTGCGGTGAGCGCTGGAAGATTCGTTTGAAGCGAAACTCGGTGTAGCGTTTACTGGTCTAAACGTTTGTTTGAAACGCATACACGGGAGGCGAGCGGGTGTTGGAGCCGGCAGCTGCGGGCGCTCCGGCGGGTGAGGGAGAGAGTGACGTACGCGCGTACCTGCGAGGGAAGCGTGCGAGGGGAGCGTGACGTCAACGCCCAGCTGCGGCGTGACCTACTTGGCACCGCTCCAGCACCTGCGCCGAGGGAAGCGTGTTGCCTCGCATTTGTGCGGACGGAGGGACAGCGTTACACAGGCTAGTCAAAGAGCTGCTTCGCATCTAAAAAAAGGGGGGGGGGGTGCTTTCACGCAACGTGCGTCGGAAGGGGCAACGGGCAACTGCTGCTATGCGCCGCGGTGCCATCACGTGATTGCTGAGAGTGTGTGAGAGGGAGAGGCCACAGCTGGCACCGTGCCAGGGCATGGACGGGTACGGTCGGACACCGCGAGTATGAGACATTAAAGGCTTTCGCCTTAAAACACGCCGGAATTAACGCTGGCAGGGGGAACAAATCAAGCGCAGTAGTCAGTATATAGTGCAGTGGTGACAAATATACCGACATACTGTTACTTTCCCCGCTACGCCTGCAGAAGTCATTCAGGGTGCTGCTCAACGCACGTGCCATAATTTTTACAGTTTTTTTTTTCTTTGTCATTGTAAGAATACGCGGTCTTGCAGCGTCTCTACTGCTGTATCTAAAAGCTGTCATGAGCAAACTTTAAAAAGTGCAGCGCTACTTCCTTCAAAAGATTGCTTACCATTTAGCTCAGATCCAGGCTTTAATTTAGTCAAGAAAAATCAATTTGTTTTGCCTTTCGACGACCTCCGATTCGCAAACATCGCAATTACAAGGTTATCATTTTCACCAGGGGCGTAGCCAGGACGTTATTTCAAGAAACGTGCGTGCGTGCGCGCGCGCACGTGTGTGTGTGTGTGTGTGTGTGTGTGTGTGTGTGTGTGCGTGCGTGCGTGTGTGTGTGTGTGTGTGTGTGTGTGTGTGTGTGTGTGTGTGTGTGTGTGTGTGTGTGTGTGTGTGTGCGTGCGTGCGTGCGTGCGTGCGCGCGCGCGCAGACTGTACAAATGTTTGTCACTACTACGTCACTTGGATGCAAACTATGCGACCGTCTTAATGTGAACGAAACAAACTGACCCACCGTAGTGGTGGTCTATAGTGGTTATGGCGCTCGACTGCTGCCCCGAATGTCACGGGAGCGAATCCCGGCTGCGACGGCTGCATTTCGATGGAAGCGAAATGCTAAAGGCCCGTGTGCTTAGATTTAGGCGCCCGTTAAAGAACCCCAGGCGGTCGAAATTTGCGCAGCCTTCCAAGTCCCACTACGTCTCGTATGAGCATACCGGTCGCCAGATAAGTTCTTGGATCTGAACAGTAACATTTATTTCATGAAGAAACAATTTTATCGTGCGAGTAATGACTGATACTGACACAGATACAGTCCAGTATTTGAGCCTGCTGGCTGAACACCTGGGCCTAGCGGAATGAACTTCGCGCCATAAAGGCGCGCTGGGCGCGCTTCGGGAATGAGCACGTCCGCGCTTGCTCGTGTGTTTGCAAGATGGCGCGACGGTGCAGCAAAAAAGGTTGGCAGCGCGCAGCACGTGAGGCTGGTGAGGCCAGGCTAGGGTTCCAAACATTCCAAAGCCAGCGTTCATTGGCTCGAAGCGATCGCATGTGAGCTCTGCGGAGTGAGTGCGCGCTTATCCAACTGTCTTCAACGCCGGTGGCCTTGGAGCTTAGCGCGTTTCGCGTGTTTCAAATAGGCGGCACATTTTGGTGCTCCGAATAGCCGCGGCCGCCCGCCACGCTGCATCCACGAGGGCACGCAGCTCGCGCCTGGTGCTATCTGTGCGCACTGCCGTGTTTCGTGAGTACACGTATACCTCCCTCTCGTTTCACGGGCTTTGTGTGCGGTGTCATTCTTGCGTGAGTTTGTTTCACTTCATTTTCCCCCCTCTTTTTTTTCTGTCCACAGGAAGTTCAGAAGATTACGCCAAATTTTGCGTTACTTTCTGAATGTCTGTTCTCGGCACTGGATTCGCTAATTTAATGTGAGAGCACTTCACGGAGCTCAGAAATGCATCGTCAGCGTGCAGAAGCAGAAAATTGTTATATAACCTTCAAGTCATACTCTGCAGCCGTTGGCATGATCGGCGCACCAAATTTCATTGTTGTTTTCTAAATTCCGGAGTACATAAAAATGGAAAGAAAAATGAGAGAGGTTGCTCAGGATAGTTCTGTTCTAAACGGATAAACAAAAATATACGCGATACCACAGCCTGTTAACAACATTGGTGTCGCCTTCTCACTGCTCAGAAAAAGAAATTTTATTGCCCTTATCCCTTTAACTTCGTTGAGCACGTAAATCTAAGAACACTTACGATTATTACCAAGGGAGAATCACAGCCTTGCTCGCTGTACTTTATCAAGTAATTATTCCATCCAGATCTTATTATTTATTGCTCAGGTATGCCTGCCTTTAAAAAAGTAAACATACCTTATATATGTCCGTGCGTGCGTTTGTATGTGTGCGTGTATATATACGCGAGCAAAATTGAAAATTTTCAGGGGGGAGAAGTTAATCCCCCCCCCCCCCCCCGTGACTACGGCCCTGCCCAGGTGGTCGAAATTCCCGGAGCCCTCCACTACGGCGTCCCTCATAATCATATCTCATGCTTTCGGGACGTAAAACCCCAACATATATATATTATATTATACATGAAGTTTGCTGCACGAATCAAAATTCACTATATCCGTGTCTTCTGAACGACGGCTATACAATTTCGCCTTCTATAGTATTGAACCATAAAAAAAAAACGTTTAATTGAGCCATTCCCTAATCCCGCAAGCCACGCGCCGTCTTTCTTTCGCGGTCGACAAGTGCGATTACACTCGGCTTGTAGGAAACCTCCGCACTTCGCGGCATCAGAAAAAAAGAAAAAGAAAGAAAGAAACGCGGCTGTAAGCAGCCTTCAGCGATAGACCTACTACGGAGTGTGTCCTATCAAAGAGCGCTACATTGTGCCCCACTCGAGCTCGACTTCTGATAGAAAGTGTGCCAGCCGCGCGTCGTACGACGTTGATAGATGTGCGAGAGGTTTATTCGCCGCGACAACACGCAAAGGACGGGCCGTCCTCTCCGAAGAGCCGACGAAAGACAAGGGCCCGTATTCACGAAAGCGTCTTACGCTAAGAATATTCGTAAGAGAGTATTTCAGCCAATGCTGACCCTTGATGTATCATTGGAGAAGCTGGCTGGCTTCTCCAATGCGAAAGCGAAATGTTGTGACTGCTTCAATGAATTCATTCATTCATTGTGAAAAACACGTTGTGATGGAATCCATGGACTCAGAAGGACAGGCTGATAGGCTAGTCCAGTGGTTCTCAAGTGCAGTTCCGGGGTAGCCATCTTAGGGGTTCTGCGACACCATTGCCCGCGAAAAAAAAAAAAATTCTTGGAGGAGAGTTTTGACCTATTCCCAGTTCCAGTCTCCAGGTCCTGCTCCAGGAACTGCAGCAACATTCTGAACAAGATCGTCTCGGCTACCCCAACGCCTCAATTAAAAACTAAGGCTGCTATATCAC